>NW_028261384.1:141193488-141238488 GCF_051295495.1 Thamnophis sirtalis | reverse complement strand
CCGCCACAATTTTCTGATGCTTCTCTCTGCTGGCCCCCACCTTTTTTTGTGCTCAACGCCGCTCGGTTTCCCGTCCCGCCAGGTGCTGCAGCTGCTGGGTGACCTGAATTCGGAGTGGCTGGCCTTCCAACAATGCCTCCTGGACAGCGAAACCATGTTGAAGAAGCACAAGGAGAAGTTCAAGACGGGCCTGATCCACTGCGCGGACGACTTCAAGAAGAAGGCCCAAACTCTCCTCCAGGACTTTGACGTGAATGGTGGGTCTCTCGGGGGCTTAGTCCTCTTCTCCCTCTCGGCCCACGTCCCATCCTGAGGACGAAGGAGAAGACGGGCCTTCTCTTTAACCAGTCTTTGGCTCCTTACGGGAGAGCGGGCTGGGCTGGTTCTCTTCTGGGTTTTGTAGGAAAACGGTAGGGTTGAGAACTTCGAGTTGGTGTCTCTTGTTCTTCAAGAGGAAGCCCCATTCGGGTTAGGGGAACCGAAGAGGGCTGCTCCTGTCAGGCGCGAAAGACCACGCCCATCTGTGAAGATCCAGTTAAACTGCTTTATTTCTGAAAGCTTCTGCACGGGAATCTTTTAATTAAACTGCTTTATTGCTGAAAGCCCATGCATGGGAATCTTCTAACTAAACCGCTTTATTGCTAAAAGTCTCTGCGCAGGAATCTTCTAACTAAACCGCTTTATTTCTGAAAGTCTCCATGCAGGAATCTTCTAACTAAACCGCTTTATTGCTAAAAGCCCATGCATAGGAATCTTCTAACTAAACCGCTTTATTGCTGAAAGTCTCTGCGCAGGAATCTTCTAACTAATCTGCTTTATTGCTAAAAGCCCGTGCATAGGAATCTTCTAACTAAACTGCTTTATTGCTAAAAGTCTCCGTGCAGGAATCTTCTAACTAAACTGCTTTATTGCTAAAAGTCTCCGTGCAGGAATCTTCTAACTAAACCGCTTTATTTCTAAAAGCCCATGATAGGAATCTTCTAACTAAACTGCTTCATTGCTGAAAGCCTCTGCGCAGGAATCTTCTAACTAAACTGCTTTATTGCTAAAAATCTCTGCGCAGGAATCTTCTAACTAAACCGCTTTATTTCGGAAAGTCTCCGTGCAGGAATCTTCTAACTAATCTGCTTTATTGCTAAAAGCCCATGCATAGGAATCTTCTAACTAAACTGCTTTATTGCTAAATGCGCAGGAATCTTCTAACTAAACCGCTTTATTGCTAAAAGCCCATGCATAGGAATCTTCTAACGAAATAGCTTTATTGCTGAAAGTCTCCGTGCAGGAATCTTCTAACTAAACTGCTTTATTTCTAAAAGTCTCTGCGCAGGAATCTTCTAACTAAACTGCTTTATTGCTGAAAGTCTCCATGCAGGAATCTTCTAACTAAACCGCTTTATTTCTGAAAGTCTCCGTGCAGGAATCTTCTAACTGAACTGCTTTATTGCTGAAAGTCTCCGTGCAGGAATCTTCTAACTAATCTGCTTTATTGCTAAAAGTCTCCGCGCAGGAATCTTCTAACTAAACCGCTTTATTTCTGAAAGTCTCCGTGCAGGAATCTTCTAACTGAACCGCTTTATTTCTGAAAGTCTCCGTGCAGGAATCTTCTAACTAATCTGCTTTATTGCTAAAAGCCCGTGCATAGGAATCTTCTAACTAAACTGCTTTATTGCTAAAAGTCTCCGTGCAGGAATCTTCTAACTAAACTGCTTTATTGCTAAAAGTCTCCGTGCAGGAATCTTCTAACTAAACCGCTTTATTTCTAAAAGCCCATGATAGGAATCTTCTAACTAAACTGCTTCATTGCTGAAAGCCTCTGCGCAGGAATCTTCTAACTAAACTGCTTTATTGCTAAAAATCTCTGCGCAGGAATCTTCTAACTAAACCGCTTTATTTCGGAAAGTCTCCGTGCAGGAATCTTCTAACTAATCTGCTTTATTGCTAAAAGCCCATGCATAGGAATCTTCTAACTAAACTGCTTTATTGCTAAATGCGCAGGAATCTTCTAACTAAACCGCTTTATTGCTAAAAGCCCATGCATAGGAATCTTCTAACGAAATAGCTTTATTGCTGAAAGTCTCCGTGCAGGAATCTTCTAACTAAACTGCTTTATTTCTAAAAGTCTCTGCGCAGGAATCTTCTAACTAAACTGCTTTATTGCTGAAAGTCTCCATGCAGGAATCTTCTAACTAAACCGCTTTATTTCTGAAAGTCTCCGTGCAGGAATCTTCTAACTGAACTGCTTTATTGCTGAAAGTCTCCGTGCAGGAATCTTCTAACTAATCTGCTTTATTGCTAAAAGTCTCCGCGCAGGAATCTTCTAACTAAACCGCTTTATTTCTGAAAGTCTCCGTGCAGGAATCTTCTAACTGAACCGCTTTATTTCTGAAAGTCTCCGTGCAGGAATCTTCTAACTAATCTGCTTTATTGCTAAAAGCCCGTGCATAGGAATCTTCTAACTAAACTGCTTTATTGCTAAAAGTCTCCGTGCAGGAATCTTCTAACTAAACTGCTTTATTGCTAAAAGTCTCCGTGCAGGAATCTTCTAACTAAACTGCTTTATTGCTAAAAGTCTCCGTGCAGGAATCTTCTAACTAAACCGCTTTATTTCTAAAAGCCCATGATAGGAATCTTCTAACTAAACTGCTTCATTGCTGAAAGCCTCTGCGCAGGAATCTTCTAACTAAACTGCTTTATTGCTAAAAATCTCTGCGCAGGAATCTTCTAACTAAACCGCTTTATTTCGGAAAGTCTCCGTGCAGGAATCTTCTAACTAATCTGCTTTATTGCTAAAAGCCCATGCATAGGAATCTTCTAACTAAACTGCTTTATTGCTAAATGCGCAGGAATCTTCTAACTAAACCGCTTTATTGCTAAAAGCCCATGCATAGGAATCTTCTAACGAAATAGCTTTATTGCTGAAAGTCTCCGTGCAGGAATCTTCTAACTAAACTGCTTTATTTCTAAAAGTCTCTGCGCAGGAATCTTCTAACTAAACTGCTTTATTGCTGAAAGTCTCCATGCAGGAATCTTCTAACTAAACCGCTTTATTTCTGAAAGTCTCCGTGCAGGAATCTTCTAACTGAACTGCTTTATTGCTGAAAGTCTCCGTGCAGGAATCTTCTAACTAATCTGCTTTATTGCTAAAAGTCTCCGCGCAGGAATCTTCTAACTAAACTGCTTTATTTCTAAAAGTCTCTGCGCAGGAATCTTCTAACTAAACTGCTTTATTGCTGAAAGTCTCTGTGCAGGAATCTTCTAACTAAACCGCTTTATTTCTGAAAGTCTCCGTGCAGGAATCTTCTAACTAATCTGCTTTATTGCTAAAAGTCTCTGCGCAGGAATCTTCTAACTAAACTGCTTTATTGCTGAAAGTCTCCGTGCAGGAATCTTCTAACTAAACCACTTTATTGCTAAAAGTCTCTGCGCAGGAATCTTCTAACTAAACCGCTTTATTGCTAAAAGCCCATGCATAGGAATCTTCTAACTAAACCACTTTATTGCTAAAAGCCCATGCATAGGAATCTTCTAACTAAACCACTTTATTGCTAAAAGCCCATGCATAGGAATCTTCTAACTAAACCACTTTATTGCTAAAAGCCTCTGTGCAGGAATCTTCTAACTAAACCGCTTTATTGCTGAAAGCCCATGCATAGGAATCTTCTAACTAAACTGCTTTATTGCTGAAAGTCTCCGTGCAGGAATCTTCTAACTAATCTGCTTTATTTCTGAAAGTCTCCGTGCAGGAATCTTCTAACTAATCTGCTTTATTGCTAAAAGTCTCTGCGCAGGAATCTTCTAACTAAACTGCTTTATTGCTGAAAGTCTCCGTGCAGGAATCTTCTAACTAAACCACTTTATTGCTAAAAGTCTCTGCGCAGGAATCTTCTAACTAAACCGCTTTATTGCTAAAAGCCCATGCATAGGAATCTTCTAACTAAACCACTTTATTGCTAAAAGCCCATGCATAGGAATCTTCTAACTAAACCACTTTATTGCTAAAAGCCCATGCATAGGAATCTTCTAACTAAACCACTTTATTGCTAAAAGCCTCTGTGCAGGAATCTTCTAACTAAACCGCTTTATTGCTGAAAGCCCATGCATAGGAATCTTCTAACTAAACCGCTTTATTTCTGAAAGTCTCCGTGCAGGAATCTTCTAACTAATCTGCTTTATTGCTAAAAGTCTCTGCGCAGGAATCTTCTAACTAAACCGCTTTATTTCTGAAAGTCTCCGTGCAGGAATCTTCTAACTAAACTGCTTTATTGCTGAAAGTCTCCATGCAGGAATCTTCTAACTAAACTGCTTTATTGCTGAAAGACTCGCTTGTGATTACAGAGGAATTCTAGCCTGATTCCTGTTTTGACCACCTCCACCCCACATACACCACTCATCTTCTCTTCCTAAAGGAAAAGGGGAGATCCCACACAGCCTTCTCACAAGCAGAGGTGGTTGGGTCAGAAGTAGGCGCAGCCCATATGCCGGCCACCCCCAGAGAAAGCACGGAAGTCATCCAGGTCTTCTGTTCTTCTCCACCGGCAGGTCCCTTCACCAGTGCCGTCTCGGCCGACGCTGCCCTGGAGCAGATCCTGGCCATGAGGCAGTTGCTGGCCACCATGAAGGAGGAGGAGAACGCCCTGCGCTCCAACCTGGGCATCTTCAAGATTGACCAGCCGGCTTCCAAAGACCTTCAGAAGCTGGAGAGGGTGAGAGGACCCTTCTGCCGTCGACCTTCTCGAGAAGATCTCCGATCCCAAGGTCGGGCTTCCCGTCTCACCTCTGGGCTTGTCTTTCCTGGTTTCGGGCAGGAGCTGGATTACATCCAACAAGTCTGGGAGATCACGAAGGAATGGGAGGTCCACTGGGAGGAGTGGAAGAACGGGAGCTTCAAGACCCTGAAGACGGAGGTGATGGAGAACACGGCCTTCGCACTCTTCCGGAAGCTGAACAAGCTTAGCAAGGAACTGAAGGCAAGAGAGCCCCGGGCGGCGTTGGGGTGGGAAAAGAGGGGAGACGGTTCAGGAGCGTGGAGAAGGGAGATTGTAGAGGATGGGTCTTTTCCGCTTCCCGCTTGGACCTGGGTTCAGAGTTCAGTGGGAGGAGGGGGTGTGAGGAAGGCGGGAGGGATTCCCCACTCAACTGCAGCCCAATCCAGGTCAACTGGATTGAGTCAAAGGACCACCAAGAACATTCCTACCAAGGAGGGAATGTAGGAGAGAAGGAAGGAGGGAAGGAAGGAGGAAAGGAAGGAGAGAAGAAAGGAGGGAAGGGGAGAAGGAGGGAAGGGGGAAGGAGGGAGGGAAGGAAGGAGGGAAGGAAGGGGAGTAGGAGAGAAGAAACGAGGGAAGGAAGGAGGGAGGGAGGGAAGAAGAAGTATGGGAAAAAAAATTAAAATATATGATCATCCCGGAAGGGAGGAAGGAGAGAAGAAAGAGAAGAAAAGGGGGTAGGAAGGAGGGAGGGGAGGGAGGGAGGGAAGCAAGGAGGGAAGGAAGGAGCGAAGGAAGGAGAGAAGGAGAAGAAAGGAGGGAAGGAAGGAGAGAAGAAAGGAGGGAAGGAGGGAATGTAGGAGAGAAGGAAGGGGGGAAGGAAGGAGGAAAGGAAGGAGGAAAGGAAGGAGAGAAGGAGAGAAGAAAGGAGGGAAGGAAGGAAGGAGGGAAGGGGAAGGAGGGAGGGAAGGAAGGGGAGTAGGAGAGAAGAAACGAGGGAAGGAAAGAGGGAGGGAGGGAAGAAGAAGTAGGACCGTTGTAAGATAAGATGGATCTATGGGATGGTAAGAAAGCAATCTTCAAGTATATTGTCAACTGTAGGGAAAAATTGTTATAAATACATATTATTAATAACAGTTACGAGATCATATAATTGTGAATGTATATATGAAATTGATAAAAATAAAATAATAATTAAAAAAAAAGAACATTCCTACCAAGAAGCAAGTAATCAGTTTATGAAACGAGAGCAAACCCCCCTCCCTTCTAGCTCTGATGTCGTTCCCTAGTTGGGCCATGAAACGTGTGCGGGAAAACCACCAACCTCCGAAAACCCTAGTTCTCCTCTTCCCCCCTCCTTTCCAGAAACCCCCCTCCCTTCTAGCTCTGATGTCGTTCCCCAGTTGGGCCATGAAATGTCTGGAAGGAAACCACCAAGCTCAGAGAGCACCAAGGACCCCACAATCCTCCTCCTTCCTCCCTCCCTTCCTTTCTCCCTTCTTCCTTCTTTTCTTTCTCCCTCCCTCCCTCCATTCCTTCCTTCCTTCCTTCCATCCCTGATGATGTTCCCTCGTTGGTTCATGAAGCATCTGCAAGGAAACCACCCAGCTCAGAGACCCACCCAAGGACCCCACAGTCCTCCTCCTCTTCCTCTCCCTCCTCTTCCTCCTCCTCCCACCCCCACCCCCAACTCTCCAAACCCCACTCCCTTCTAGTATTGATGATGTCACCTAGTTGGGTCATGAAACGTCTTCAAGAAAACCAGGAAGCTCAGGGGGCACCAAGGACCCCACAGTCCTCCTCTTCCTCCTCCTTCCCTTTCTTCTCTTCCTCCCCCTCCCCCTCCTCTCCCTTTCTGCAGCCCCCTCCCCTTCTAGGACCAGTGATGTTCCTTAGTTGGGTCTGCTAGAAAGCCACCCAGCTCAGGGAGCATCCATAACTCCCTCAACTGAATGGAAGTTGAGGCATCCGACATCCACCGTTGGCAGCCCCAATCCAGAAATCAAATCCTTTCCCATTTTCGTCACTGAATGAGCGTTTCAACCCCCCATCCCACCCTCTTTTGTGACCGAAGGACCGGAACTGGGAAATCATTGACACCTCCAAGGCCAAGATCGAGCAGTTTAAGAGAACCATGCCTTTGATCACGGACCTCAGGAACCCAGCTTTGCGAGAGAGGTAGGCGGCTTCCGTTGGCCAGGAATCACTGTCCCCGGGGTGGCCGGGTTGAAGGACACTGACCTGGTCTTGGGCCCAGGAGAACTTTGACCAAGGATGGGTGGATGGGTGGAATTGGGTGGGTGGGTGGGTGGGTGGATAGATAGGGAGACAGAGAGAAAGACAAGAGACACGCATAGAGAGAGAAGGTAGAAGGAAGGAAGACAGACAGACAAATAGAGAGATGGTAGATAGGAAGGAAGGAAGAAAAATAGACGGATATAAAGATGATAGATAGATAGATAGATAGATAGATGGATGGATGGATGGATGGATGGATGGATGGATGGATGGATGGATGGATGGATGGATGGATGGACAGACTGATAGATAGATAGATAGACAGACAGACAGACAGACAGATATAGAGAGATGGTAGGAAGGAAGGAAGGAAGGAAAATAGATAGAGAAGTAGGTAGGTAGGTAGATAGGTTGGTAGGTAGCTAGGGATGGATGGATGGATGGAGATAGAGAGAGACACACATAGAGAGAGATAGTGGATAGGAAGGAAGGAAGAGAAAGATAGATAGACAGACAGACAGACAGATATAGAGCCATGGTAGATAGGAAGGAAGGAAGAAAAATAGACAGCTATAAAGATGATAGATAGATAGATAGATAGATAGATAGATAGATAGATAGATAGATAGATAGATATAATGATAGATAGATAGATAAATAGATGGATGGATAGACTGATAGATAGATAGATAGATAGATAGATAGATAGATAGATAGATAGATAGATAGATAGATAGATAGATAGATAGATAGATAGATAGATAGATAGATAGATAGATAGATAGATAGATAGATAGACAGACAGACAGACAGACAGATATAGAGAGATGGTAGGAAGGAAGGAAGGAAAATAGACAGATAGAGAAGTAGGTAGGTTGGTAGGTAGGGATGGATGGATGGATGGATGGATGGATGGATGGATGGAGATAGAGACAGACACACACATAGAGAGAGATGGTAGATAAGAAGGAAGAGAAAGATAGATAGATAGATAGATAGATAGATAGATAGATAGATAGATAGATAGATAGATAGATAGATAGACAGACAGACAGACAGACAGACAGACAGACAGACAGAGATATAGAGACATGGTAGATAGGAAGGAAGGAAGAAAAATAGCTATAAAGATGATAGATAGATAGATAGATAGATAGATAGATAGATAGATAGATAGATAGATAGATAGATATAGGATAGATAGATAAATAGATAGATATAGGATAGATAGATAAATAGATGGATGGATGAATGGATGGATAGACAGTTAGACAGATAGACACATAGACAGATAGACAGACAGATAGATAGGTAGATAGATTGGATAGATAGATAAATAGATGGATGGATGAATGGATAGACAGATAGACAGATAGATAGATAATGATAGAGACAGACAGACAGACAGAGACAGAATCTTCCATCCCTCCATTCACGTCTGGTTCCCTGCAGACACTGGGACCAGGTGAAGGATTTGGTCCTTCGGACCTTCGACCAAGACGCTGAAGATTTCAGACTGGAAAACATCATCGAGTTGGGCTTGGACAAACACGTGGACAAGGTTGCTGAGATTTCTTCCTCAGCCACCAAGGAACTGGCCATCGAGCAGGTAAGCCTCCTCTTCTGCTCGGTTGACCGGCGGTGGACTCTACCGAGCTCTCCTCTCTTCGGAGGAGAGCCTGAGGACTGGCTTTCAGAAGCCCAGAGAGGCGCTTCGACTTCCGTGAAGCTCTTCTCGCGTGTCCCGTTGAGGAGCACCAGCAAGCGCTCAGAACGAAGCGATGACTTGCCCTCGTGTCCTTCTCCTCCCAGGCTCTTGAGAACATCGCGAAGACCTGGGCTGTCACCTCGTTGGACATTGTGCCTTACAAAGAGAAAGGACACCACCGGGTGAGGTAGGTCTTTACCCCTGCTCCTTCCCTCCCCTCCGTCTGTGTCATAAATCACATTCTCCAACGAGGTGCACGCCTCACAAGCCTACAGGGGTGGGTTCCTGCCAGTTCTAACCTCTTCTACGGAAGAGGTCCCACAACTCTACAGGGCCGTTTAGAACCGGTTCCAGCTCCCTAACCCCGCCCGTCCGCCCATCATCAAGGTGAAGAGCGAGAGGAGGAATTCTGGGAGTTGAAGTCCACAAGTCTTAAAGCTGTCAAGTTTGAACACCCCTAGGGGTTTTTTTTCTAAAGGGTTAGGGGTGCAAGGGTCTTGTAACCTGGGGGTCTTCTGTCCCCAGAACTGAGTGTAGAACTGGGGGTCTTCTGTCCCCAGAACTGAATATAGAACTGGGGTTCTTCTGTCCACAGAACTGAGTGTAGAACTGGGGGTCTTCTGTCCACAGAACTGAGTGTGGAACTGGGGGTCTTCTGTCCACAGAACTGAGTGTAGAACTGGGGGTCTTCTGTCCACAGAACTGAGTGTAGAACTGGGGGTCTTCTGTCCACAGAACTGAGTGTAGAACTGGGGGTCTTCTGTCCCCAGAACTGAGTGTAGAACTGGGGGTCTTCTGTCCACAGAACTGAGTGTAGAACTGGGGTTCTTCTGTCCACAGAACTGAGTGTAGAACTGGGGATCTTTTGTCCACAGAAGCTACAGTGGCCATGTTGGCTTCTGGAAGGAATTCCATGCGGTGGGATTACCATCATCCAAGGTTCAATAGGTTCGGACTGAGATAAGGTAGCTAAAGGCTGCCTTGTCTCCTGCCCGGACTTCACAATCTACTGGGTGAACCCTTCTCTGGTGTCCTTGGTCCTCTCCGAATTTGGTTCAAGGGAGGTTCAAGCTCTAGTATCCTCGTTAAAATGCCTTCTGAGATCCAAGCGAGTTCCAGAATCTCGGGAGTGGAAAGGGGGAAAGTAGAATTGCGTAATATATCTTTATCTGACCGAACTTGGGTGAAGTCCATAACGGGGGTCTAGGGCGGGGAGAGCAGTGGTCCAGATCTGACTCAGGAGTCCTCTGCTCCTTGGTCTTCTTTGAGGCCCTGCGCTCAGAAAGTCTCTCTTTCTTCAGAGGAACGGAGGAGGTCTTCCAGGCTCTGGATGACAATCAGGTGGCCCTGTCCACCATGAAGGCGTCCCGTTTTGTGAAGCCGTTCGAGAAGGACGTGGACCGGTGGGAACGCTGCCTCTCGCTCATCCTGGAGGTGATCGAGATGTTACTGACCGTCCAGCGGCAGTGGATGTACCTGGAGGTGAGGTCCTCCTTCCCTCCATCGGCCCTTTGGTGGGGTAGTAGACCACTGTTGTGGCGATGAGCAATATTGAAAGGGGAAGCAAATCCGACCCGCCTTAACCCTTCCCACGAAAGGGCCTCGTGCTTTACAAATCCAGATGTGTCTCGTCTCTCCTTCATCTCCAGAACATCTTCTTGGGGGAAGACATCCGCAAGCAGCTGCCCGGGGAATCGTCGTCCTTCGACAACATCAACAGCAGCTGGAAGACCATCATGGACCGCTTTGTGAAGGACAACAATGCTCTTCGGGCTACTCATTACCCAGGTGGTTTGCTCCTCGTTTCTGTCACGGTGGACCTCAGGGGAAGAAGCCCAGTCTGCTTTGTGGCCAACTTTTCTAGGTTCTCTGGAGATAGGAAGAAGGTCGTAGGAGGCCTTGGGGATTCTGAGACCTCCGAGGGGAGCAGGTTCCTTGGCCAGGACCAAGGAGACACTTAGGGCTCTTCTGTGCTTCTCCTCCCTGCAGGACTCCTGGACAAACTGGTTGAAATGAACAATGCCTTAGAAGACATCCAGAAGTCCCTTGACATGTACTTGGAGACCAAGCGTCATATCTTTCCCCGTTTCTACTTCCTCTCCAACGATGACCTCCTGGAGATCTTGGGCCAGTCCCGTAACCCGGAGGCTGTCCAACCCCACCTCAAGAAGTGCTTTGACAACATTAAGTGCCTCAAAATTCAGAAGGTGTGGCTCACGGAAGACCGCGGTCTCCTGTCCGGATCTCTTTGGTTTCTAAGAGGTTCTAGACCGAAGAACTAAGACGTTCTTCGGTCTAGAACAAACTAGGAGAAACGTCCTGACAGTGAGGACAATTCACCTTGCCACCAGAAGTTGTGGATGCTCCATCACTGGAGGCATTTAAGTAGAGACTCAACAGCCTTGTTTGTCTAGAATGGCGCAGTAGGGTCTCCTGGTTGAACAAGGGGGTTGGGCTAAATAGAAGACCTCCAAGGTCCCTTCCAACTCCAACGATGATGATAACGATGGTGGCTCCTCCTTTTCCTTTCCACGTCACGCTGTGGGTGATTGGTAGTCAGAATTCTGCTTGGGCTTGGCACTTTTGGTGAGCAAGCCCAAAGGTCAGGAGATGATAGGACACCGGTGGAGACAACTGCTTCTCCTTTCCCCGCTCAGATTGGGACCACTCAACGGTCCGAAGCCGTCGGCATGTTCTCTCTGGATGGCGAATACGTAGACTTCACCCACCCTGTTCTGCTGGAAGGACCCGTGGAGGTGAGCAGCTTCTCCTTGGCTTCAGCATGGGATCATTTGATAATGTTGAAGATGCCACCTGGCGTCAAACACCATGTAGACCTGTGGCCCATCACGTTCTCTCTCTCTGGTCTGCTCGTCCTTGCTGGATGAGAGCTTGCTTGGAGCTCAAGGTGGTGCCCTGGAATCCCTTTCTTGGTCTTCTGTCCGTCATCCCCATGACTTTCTGGCTACCCAGATCATGCCTCTTACTGGGTTGGCGGTGCCAGTCCATGGGAGTTCCCTGCTTCTCCACCGGACTGTCCCATAAGGGTGGCGTGGCGGGGGTGGTCCTGGGAGACTCCTCCGTTGTGACCGAGCATCATATGTGTCCCAGGACTGGCTGTGCGACGTGGAGAGGGCCATGCGCTGGACGTTGAGGGAAGTGCTACGCAACTGCCGACTGGCCTTGAAGAAGATGTTGACCAAGAGGGACAAATGGGTGAAGGAATGGCCGGGACAGGTGAGGACGCAGAGCCGGGCCAAGAGGTCACATGGAGTCTGTGGGGTATCCTGGCAGATGCCGAGCAGATGGCGAGCCCCGATATGGCCGGGTACCCCATCTTTTCTTGGTGGGACGTCCTGGTCTTCTTCCATGTTGCTGCCCACTCTGGTGTTTAGGTCCCTATCCTGCCTGTAGGATGATCGTGGGCCAAAAGAGGAAGATGAAGGGAGGGAGGGATCTTTATGGGGTGGACTCTCTCCCCCCCCCACAGCTGTAACCGGAGTCTCCCGTGAACCCCACTTCGCTGGACGTTCCCCATGAGTCCTTGAAATGTTGACGTTGAGCAGAGACGTCCAAGCGGGGGGTCGTTTCCTTCTGCCCCCTTCCCTCGGCACCACAGATCCAGCTGAGGAATGGGGTGGTGGGTCTCCTGCCTTCTTCCCCCCTCCCCAAATGAGCATCCGTGAGCCGATTCCCCCCCCCTTGGCAACTTCCGCCAGATGGTGATCACCGCGAGCCAGATCCAGTGGACGACTGACGTGAGCAAGTGCTTGGCCACCTGTAAGGAACGAGGTGATAAGAAGTATCTCAAAGCGATGAAAAAGAAGCAGGTGAGGTTCTCCCCCCCGCAGTCCCGAGCGCAGAGCCCACCCTGACAGGACAGGAAGTCCTCGATTTACAACGGTTTATTTAGCGACCATTCAGAGGGGTGTGCCCAGGGGCGGAGCTCTCACCTCACCCTCAGGAGGCAGTGGGTTCGATCCTCGGTAGAGGTGGATATTTTTCCCTCTATGGGCAGAATGAGAATATATCTGCCGAATAAAACTCCATACTGGTGACAGGGATAGCATCCGGCCAATAAAATATTCAGCTCCATTCAGTTGCCCAAAACTCCACCCACACAAGGGATTATGGGGTCGTTATGGGGTTGTTAAACGAAGGTGATGGAATGACCGTTCAAAATTACGACGGCACTGGAAAAAAGTGGCTTAGGACCGTTTTTCACACTTACGACCGTGGCAGCATTTCCAAGGGTCACACGGTCACAATTCGGACGCTTGGCAAACGACTCATATTTATGACAGCTGCAGCATTCCCCCCGGGGTAACACGATCCTCTTTGGCGACCTTCCGACAAGCCAAGTCCCTGAGGGAGACGGATTCACTTAACAACCGCGTGACTCACTTATAGACTGCAGCAATTCACTTAACAACGGGGGGCAAGAAAAGTGGTAAAATGGGGCTGACGTCACTTAACAACTGTCCTGCTTAGCAATGGACATTTTGGGTTGAACTGTGGTCGTAAGTCGAGCGCAACTTATAATCCAATATAATACAATTTCAGGCCCAGAATTTCTGTTGCTAAGTCAGACCGTTGTTAAAGGAATCTTTCCTCATTGTACGACCTTTCTGGCTACGGTTGCTAAGTGAATCTGGATTTCTCCTTGACTTTTGCGATCATTTATGACGGACTGCGACCGTCATACATATGAGTCAGTTGCCAAACCTTCCCCCAAGCAAAGTCAACGGTAGGGAGCCTGATTCACTTAACAACCGCGTGACTCACATATCGACCGCAGCGATTCACTTAACAACCGTGGGAAGAAAAGTGGTCAAACGGGGCGCGACGTCACTCAGCAACTGTCTCGCTTAGCAACAGAAATGTCATGCTACACAGCAGGTCGTAAGTCGAGGACTCCCTGTATCTACCCCCAGACTATAGGCCTTTGCAGGATCTAGCGTTTCCTTCTCGCCAGCGAGGGTGGAGGGGGGTATACAGTATCACCCCCTAAGCCGGTTTCCCTCTACAACCCCATGAAAGAATTGTTAAGGTAGACTGCAGCTGGATTTGGAAAGC
The DNA here is from genome assembly GCF_051295495.1 of Thamnophis sirtalis. Taxonomy (NCBI): domain Eukaryota; kingdom Metazoa; phylum Chordata; class Lepidosauria; order Squamata; family Natricidae; genus Thamnophis; species Thamnophis sirtalis. Next base: position 141,224,760 of record NW_028261384.1, on the reverse strand, counting down.
TCTACCCAGGCCTCGGAACCGTTAACTGAAATATGTTTTGTGTTGTTTCGTGTGGGCGGGGATCAGGTCTCCATGCTCAACAAATACTCGGAGGCCATCCGGGGCAGCCTGACCAAAATCATGCGCTTGAAGATCGTGGCGCTGGTGACGGTGGAGGTCCACGCCCGGGACGTTATAGAGAAGCTGTACAAGAGCGGCTTGGTCGATGTGACGTCCTTCGAGTGGCTGAGCCAGCTGCGCCTCTACTGGGAGAAGGTGAGGAGCGGGGAGTGGGGGGGGGGAGCGTGTGCGCCCCCATTGGCGTGCGATGCCACCCGGTGGCGTTGGCGAGGTCCCGCTGCTGCCCTCTGCTGGAGCGAATGGGCCGCACGCTGGTGCGCTGGGCTTTTATCTCCAGCCTTGGGTGCCGCTGCCCCTGCTGGACATGCATAGAGCCACAGGGGATTTCGAGCCCCAAAGGACTGTCTCTCAGCTCTGGGGCGGATGTCACTCAGCTGGTAGGAGGCTGACTCTCCAGGGGAGCCTCCTTCAATGCACTGGCACTGATGACGTTACCTAGTTGGGTCATGAAATGTCTACAATAAGATAAGTCAGCTTAGAGAATACCATAGTCATTCTCCTGCTCCTGCTCCTGCTCCTCCTCCTCTTCCTCCTCCTCCTCCTCTCCACAAACCCCACTCCCTTCTAGCACTGATGACGTTACCTAGCTGGCTCATGAAATGTCTACAATAAGATAAGCCATCTTAGAGAATACCACAGTCATTGTCGTTGTCGTCATCGTCATCGTCCTCCTCCTCCTCCTCCTCCTCCTCCTCCTCCTCCTCCTCCTCCTCTCCACCTAGCTGGCTCATGAAATGTCTACAATAAGATAAGCCAGTTTAGAGAATACCACAGTAGTAGTCGTCGTCCTCCTCCTCCTCTTCCTCCTCCTCCTCCTCCTCCTCCTCTCCACCTAGCTGGCTCATGAAATGTCTACAATAAGATAAGCCAGTTTAGAGAATACCACAGTAGTAGTCGTCGTCCTCCTCCTCCTCTTCCTCCTCCTCCTCCTCCTCCTCCTCTCCACCTAGCTGGCTCATGAAATGTCTACAATAAGATAAGCCAGTTTAGAGAATACCACAGTAGTAGTCGTCGTCGTGGTCGTCGTCGTGGTCCTCCTCCTCCTCCTCCTCCTCCTCCTCCTCCTCCTCCTCCTCCTCCTCCTCCTCCTCCTCCTCCTCCTCCTCTCCACCTAGCTGGCTCATGAAATGTCTACAATAAGATAAGGCAGTTTAGAGAATACCACAGTCGTCGTCGTCGTCGTCGTCGTCGTCGTCGTCCTCCTCCTCCTCCTCCTCCTCCTCCTCTCCACAAACCCGACTCCCTTCTAGCACTGATGATGTTCCCTAGCTGGCTCATAAAATGTCTACAATAAGATAAGCCATCTTAGAGAGCACCACAGTCATTCTCCTCCTCCTCCTTCTCCACCTCCTCTTCCTCCTCCTCCTCCTCTCCTCCTCCTCCTCTCCTCCGCAAATCCCACTCCTTCTAGCACTGATGATGTTACCTAGCTGGCTCATGAAATGTTTGCAAGAAAATAAGCCAGCTCAGAGAGCACCAAGGACCCCACATTCCTCCTCCTCCTCCTCTTCCTTCTCCTCCTCACAAACCCCAATCCCTCGTAGCACTGATTATATTCCCTAGCTGGGTCGTGAAATGTCTATAATAAAATAAGCCAGCTTAGAGAACACCACAGTCGTCGTCATCGTCGTCTTCCTCCTTCTCCTCCTCTCCTCCGCAAACCCCACTCCCTTCGAGCACTGATGATGCTCCCTAGCTGGCTCATGAAACGTCTGCAAGAAAACCACCCAGCTCAGAGAACACCAAGGACACCCCCACATTCCTGATGACGTTCCCTAGTCGGGTCACGAAATGCCCGCAAGGAAACCACCCAACTTCCTTTTCTCGGCAGGATTTGGACGATTGCGTGATCCGGCAGACCAATACTCAGTTCGCTTACGGCTACGAGTATCTGGGGAACTCCGGCCGGCTGGTCATCACCCCTCTGACTGACAGGTGCCCTGCGGTAGGGGGGAGGGCTGGAGGGGATGAGCTTGACTTGGGGGCTTTCGGACTCCTGTGGAGGTGGGAGGACATGAGTGGGGGGACGCTGCAGCCGTCGTCAATACAAGCTCGTTGTTGAGCGTCTGAATTTTGATCACTGCAATGGTCGTAAGTGTGAAAAACGGTCGTAAATCGCTTTGTCCAGTATTGTTGCCATTGTGGTCACTAAATCATCCTCTTTTAAAAACCCCGTAATCCCTTGCGGGGAGGAGTCTGGACAACTGAATGAAGCTGAATGTTTACTGGCCCGCTGCCCTTCCCTGTTGCCAATGAGGAGTTTTGTTCGGCAGATATTTTTTCGACGTGCCCAAAGAGAGAGAAATATCTGCCTCCATCCGGGATCGGATTCGCAGCCTCCTTAATGTGAGGCGAGAGTGCCACCTCTAGGCCACCGCCCCGCTCTAATTGTGGTCACTTAATGGAGGGTTGTAAGTCGAGGACAGCCAGCAGTGAAGGACAAGACAGCTGGGTCATTGAGCCCTTGTGATTTTGTTCCCCTCCTCAGATGCTACATGACGCTGACCACGGCTCTCCACCTCCACCGAGGAGGGTCCCCGAAGGGCCCCGCGGGCACCGGCAAGACGGAGACCGTGAAGGATCTGGGCAAGGCGCTGGGCATGTACGTGATCGTGGTGAACTGCTCGGAGGGCCTGGACTACAAGTCCATGGGGCGCATGTACTCCGGACTTGCCCAGGTGAGTCTCTTACAGGGCGGTCCTTGACTTAACGACCAGATTTCTGTCGCTAAGCAAGGCAGCGGCAAAGTGTCGTCACCCCGCGGTAAGATGGGCGGCCGATACATTGGATCAATCGATCAAACGGGTTTGGCTCCATGTTACGTCCTTTCCGGATACCGCAGTTAAGTGAATCCCTGCAGTTGATTCACTTAGCAACGGTATCCGGAAAGGACATAACGTGGAGCAAAACTCTGTTTGTTTGATCCAATTTTTCAGTTAGCAGCATGGTCGTTAAACGAATCGGGCTCCCCCCTGTTGACTGCAAAAGGGGATTGTGTGACACCCCCTCCCCCCCGGAACACTGCGACCGTCATAAATACGAGTCAGCAGCCAAGCGTCTGAATTTTGATCCCGTGACCACAAGTGAGGCCGCGATGGTTGTAAGTGTGAAAAAAAGTCGCTTTTTTGCAATCCGTTCCCACTTCAAATGGTCACTAAATGAATGGTCGTAAGTTGAGGACTACTTGGGTCTGGATTAATTTTGTGGACATTTTTTGGTCTTAAAACAACTCTTCCTTAGGAGGAAAACTTGGAAGCCTTGTTATCGCCTCACAATTAGCGACCGATACGGATACGACATATTTTCAACCTTGGCATATTTTAAGACCTATGGACTTCGACTCCCAGAATTCTCCAGTCTGCCATTTTGACTCCAGCCATCTTGACTGGAGAATTCCCCAGTCAAGATGGCGGACAGGAGGATTCTGGGAGTTGAAGTCCACAAGTCTTAGAGCAGACAAGGTTGGACACCCCTGTCCTAGAACAGCATTTTTCAATCTGTGTGGCTTTTAAATTGCATGAACCTCAACTCCCAGAATTCCCCGGTCAAGATGGCTGACTGGAGGATTCTGGGAGTTGAAGTCCACAAGTCTTAGAGCAGCCAAGGTTGGACTAGAACAGCATTTTTCAATCTGTGTGTCTTTTAAATTGCATGAACCTCAACTCCCAGAATTCCCTGGTCAAGATGGCTGACTGGAGGATTCTGGGAGTTGAAGTCCACAAGTCTTAGAGCAGACAAGGTTGGACACCCCTGTCCTAGAACAGCATTTTTCAAACTGTGTGGCTTTTAAATTGTATGAACCTCAACTCCCAGAATTCCCCGGTCAAGATGGCTGACTGGAGGATTCTGGGAGTTGAAGTCCACAAGTCTTAGAGCAGGTTGGAGACCCTGGTTGATCCTGGGTGGATCCCGGCTGACCCCCCCCCCCTGCTTTTATCCCCCCCCCTCTCCCGCAGACGGGCGCCTGGGGGTGCTTTGACGAATTCAACCGCATCAACATTGAGGTCCTCTCGGTGGTGGCCCAGCAGATCCTCTCCATCCTGTCCGCCCTGGCGGCCAACATGACCCGCTTCACCTTCGAAGGCCACGAGATCAACCTGGTGTGGTCCTGTGGCATCTTCATCACCATGAACCCAGGTGGGACCTGGTGGGATCTGACGGGGGGGGGAGACGGCTTTAATCGCGGCAAATTTAAGAGGGGTGGACTTCAACTCCCAGAATTCCCCCAGACAGGAAGGCATGGGGCGGGAGGGATGGCTTCGGGCCTGCATGAGCACCAGAAGTGACCACCTGAGGCCGGGGTGGGGAATATGATTCGTGGACTTCAGCTCCCAGAATTCCCGTGCCAGCATGGTTCAAAGGGCCCCATGTTGGCTGAGGAATTCTGGGAGTTGAAGTCCACAAGTCATAAAGGGCTCATCATTCCCCATCTTGGCTGAGGAATTCTGGGAGTTGAAGTCCACGAGTCATAAAGGAGTCATCGTTCCCCATCTTGGCTCAGGAATTCTGGGAATTGAAGTCCCCAAGTCATAAAGGGGTCATCGTTCCCCATCTTGGCTGAGGAATTCTGGGAATTGAAGTCCCCAAGTCATAAAGGGGTCATCGTTCCCCATCTTGGCTGAGGAATTCTGGGAATTGAAGTCCCCAAGTCATAAAGGGGTCATCGTTCCCCATCTTGGCTGAGGAATTCTGGGAGTTGAAGTCCACAAGTCATAAAGGGGTCATCGTTCCCCATCTTGCTGAGGAATTCTGGGAATTGAAGTCCCCGAGTCATAAAGGGGTCATCGTTCCCCATCTTGGCTCAGGAATTCTGGGAATTGAAGTCCACGAGTCATAAAGGGGTCATCGTTCCCCATCTTGGCTGAGGAATTCTGGGAATTGAAGTCCCCGAGTCATAAAGGGGTCATCGTTCCCCATCTTGGCTGAGGAATTCTGGGAGTTGAAGTCCACAAGTCATAAAGGGGTCATCGTTCCCCATCTTGGCTGAGGAATTCTGGGAATTGAAGTCCCCAAGTCATAAAGGGGTCATCGTTCCCCATCTTGGCTGAGGAATTCTGGGAATTGAAGTCCCCAAGTCATAAAGGGGTCATCGTTCCCCATCTTGGCTGAGGAATTCTGGGAGTTGAAGTCCACAAGTCATAAAGGGGTCATCGTTCCCCATCTTGGCTGAGGAATTCTGGGAATTGAAGTCCCCGAGTCATAAAGGGGTCATCGTTCCCCATCTTGGCTCAGGAATTCTGGGAATTGAAGTCCACGAGTCATAAAGGGGTCATCGTTCCCCATCTTGGCTGAGGAATTCTGGGAATTGAAGTCCACGAGTCATAAAGGGGTCATCGTTCCCCATCTTGGCTGAGGAATTCTGGGAGTTGAAGTCCACAAGTCATAAAGGGCTCATCATTCCCCATCTTGGCTGAGGAATTCTGGGAGTTGAAGTCCACGAGTCATAAAGGAGTCATCGTTCCCCATCTTGGCTCAGGAATTCTGGGAATTGAAGTCCCAAGTCATAAAGGGGTCATCGTTCCCCATCTTGGCTGAGGAATTCTGGGAATTGAAGTCCCCAAGTCATAAAGGGGTCATCGTTCCCCATCTTGGCTGAGGAATTCTGGGAATTGAAGTCCCCAAGTCATAAAGGGGTCATCGTTCCCCATCTTGGCTGAGGAATTCTGGGAGTTGAAGTCCACAAGTCATAAAGGGGTCATCGTTCCCCATCTTGGCTGAGGAATTCTGGGAATTGAAGTCCCCGAGTCATAAAGGGGTCATCGTTCCCCATCTTGGCTCAGGAATTCTGGGAATTGAAGTCCACGAGTCATAAAGGGGTCATCGTTCCCCATCTTGGCTGAGGAATTCTGGGAATTGAAGTCCACGAGTCATAAAGGGGTCATCGTTCCCCATCTTGGCTGAGGAATTCTGGGAATTGAAGTCCACGAGTTATAAAGGAGCCAAGATTGGAAAAAAAATAGTTTTCAGAGCAATCAGAAGAAAAATCTGATTATATTTAACCCTGAACTGTATCTATGTCTCCCAAATGCTGGCTGGGGGATTCTGGGAGTTGTAGTCCAACCCTCTGAAAGCGGCCCAGCTTGTAGACAACTTCCCTACGGCTGCCCCCTTGCCTCCTGCTGACCTCCTCTTCCCCGGGGTGCCTTGGCAGGCTACGCTGGGCGCACGGAACTGCCGGACAACCTGAAGTCCATGTTCCGGCCCATCTCATGGTGGTGCCGGACTCCACCCTCATCGCCGAGATCATCCTTTTCGGGGAAGGCTTCAACAACTGCAAGGTATCCGGGCGGGAGGCTCTTGTGGGGCGGGGATGGTGGGTAGCCGAGGCTCAGACCCCGGGGAGATGTCCTCCAGCTTCTCTTCTCCATCCCAGCTCTTGGCCAAGAAGGTCTACACCCTCTACTCTCTGGCCGTGCAGCAGCTCTCCAAGCAGGACCACTACGACTTCGGCCTGCGGGCGCTCACCTCCCTCCTGCGCTACGCCGGGAAGAAGCGCCGGGTGCGCCCGGACCTCTCGGACGAAGAGGTGGGCTGGGGGGAGAGGGCGCTGCCAGGGTGGGTGGGAGGGAGGGAGGCAGAGGGGCCCGGTGGAGCTCCTCTGAGGCCGCTGAAGGAAGTCCTCGGCTTTACGACCGCGAGTGGGGGGCAACGTTTCCATTGCTGAGCGGCGATGTTTGCTCAATGGGGTTTGTCTCATTTTACGACATTCCTTTGGGGCCATTTTGTGACAGTCCTTCCTCTTTTCTATCTCCTTCCTTCCTCTCTCCCTTTCTATTTCAGTCCTTCCCTTCTTTCCTTCCTCCTCATTCCTTCCCTCTCTTTCTTTCCTTCTTTCCTCTTTCTCTTCCTCCTCGATTCCTTCCTTTCTTCCCTCTCTCCTTCCCTCTTTCCCTCCTTCTGTTCCTTTTTTCCTTCACATTTTTCTTCCTTCTTTCCTACTTTCCTTCCTCCTTTCTTTCCTTCCTCCTTTCTTTCCTTCCTTCTTTCTTTCTTCCTTTCTTTCCTTTCTTCCTTCTTTTTTCCTTCCTTCTTTCTTTTCCTTTCTTCTTTCTTTCCTTCTTTCCTTCCTTCCTTCTTTCCCTTCTTTCCTTCCTTCCTTCCTCCCTCTCTCCCTTCCTCTCTCCCTTCCTCCCACCTTCCTTCCCTCTATCTTTCCTTCCTTCCTTCATCTTTCACTTTCTCCCTGATTCCTTCCTTTCTTCCCTTTCTCCTTCATTTACTCCTTCCCGCTTTCCCTCCCTCTGTTCCTTCTCATTTTCCGAGGGGCCAGTGAGCTCCCAGTCGCTTCTGCTCTGCCTCTGCTCTCTCCTCCCCTCTCCTCCCCTCTCCCCTGCTCTTGTCTCTCTCCTCTCCCTCCTCTCTCTCTCCTCCTCTCTCTCCTCCCTCTCCTCTCCTCCCTCTCCTCTCCTCCCCCTCTCCTCTCCTCTCTCTCCTCTCTCTCCTCCTCTCTTTCCTCTCCCTCCTCCTCCCCTCTCCCCTGCTCTTGTCTCTCTCCTCTCCCTCCTCTCTCTTTCCTCCTCTCTCTCCTCTCCTCTCCTCTCCTCCCTCTCCTCTCTTTCCTCCTCTCTCTCCTCTCCTCTCCCCTGTTCTCCTCTCTCTCTTCTCTTTCCCTCCTCTCTCTCCTCTCCCTCTCCTCCCCTCCTCTCCTCTCTTTCCTCCTCTCTCTCCTCTCCTCTCCTCTCCTCTCCCCTGTTCTCCTCTCTCTCTTCTCTTTCCTCCTCTCTCTCCTCTCCCTCTCCTCTCCTCTCCTCAGTTGGGGACCTTCCGCTAGAACTGAAGAAGCTTCTGGGATGAAGCGAAATGTTTTCAAAGAAAAAAAAAAACTCCCATTGGATTTTTGAAATTAAAAAAAAAAAAATTGGGACAGTCCCGGCCTGAAGGATGGAGAACCCCCCAGGGGCCTCCTTCATGAGGACTTGGACCTTGACTTTTCCCTCCGCTGGTTTGCAGGTTCTCCTCATGGCCATGAAGGACATGAACATCGCCAAGCTGACTTCCGGGGACGTCCCGCTCTTCAACGCCATCACCCAGGACCTCTTCCGGGCATCGAGTGCCCCGTCATTGACTACGGCAAGGTCAGCTGCGCCCCCCCCCACCGCCACGTACCCCTCCCTTGCCGGACCCCCACCCTCCTCTGGGGAGAGGCTGTAATAGGAGCAGGGGTCTCGAGAGGGGGGAGGGGGAGCTATGCGGACCCTCCCAGGGGCAGAGGGACGTCTTCTGCCAGTCTCAAGGATGCCCTTCCTTCTTTCCTTCCTCCTTTCCTTCCTTCCTTCTTTCCTTCCTCTTCTCTATCTCCTCCTCTTTCTTTCTTTCTTTTTTTTCTTTTCTTTCTTCTCTCTCTCTCCCCCAACCTCCTTCCCTTCCTTCCTACTTTCATTCCTCTTTTCCTATCTTCTTCCTTCCTTCCTCTCTTTCTGACTCCTTCCTTCTTCCTCCCTCCTTTCTTTCATTCCTCTTTTGTATCTCCTTCCTCCCTTCTTCCGCACTTCCTTTCATCCTTTTTTTCTATCTCCTCCTCTTTTCCTCTCTTTCTTTCTTCCTCATTTCTTTTCTCTCTCTCATCCCTCCTCCTTCCTTCCTTCCTTCCTTCTCTCTCTTTCTATCTTCTTCCTTCCTTCCTCCTCTCTCCCTCCTTTCTTTCATTCCTCTTTTGTATCTCCTTCCTCCCTTCTTCCGTACTTCCTTTCATTCTTTTTTTCTATCTCCTCCCTCTTTCTCTCTCTCTTTCTTCTCTCTTTTCTCTCTCATCCCTCCCTCCTTTCCTTCTTCTTCATTCTTCTTTTCTATCTTCCTCCTTCCTTCTCTTCCCTCCTCCTTTCTTTCATTCATCTTTTATATCTCCTTCCTCCCTTCTTCCGCACTCCCTTTTCATTCCTTTTTTCTATCCTCTCCCTCTTTCTCTCTTTTCTCTTTCTCTCTCTCTCATCCCTCCCTCCTTCCCTTCCTTCCTTCTTCTTTCATTCCTCTTTTCTGTCTTCTTCCTTCCTCCCTCCCTCCTTCCTCCCTCCTTTCTTTCATTCCTCTTTTGTATCTCCTTTCTTCCTCCCTTTCTTTAATTCCTTTTTTCTACCTCCTCCCTCTTTCTTCCTTCTTTCTTTCTCTCTCTCTTTCTTTCTTCTCTTTCTCTCTCCCTCCCTCCTTCCCTTCCTTCTTTCATTCTTCCATCTCCTTCCTTCCTCCTTCCTTTCATTCCTTTTTTCTTTCTCTCTCTCTCTCTCTTCCTTCCCTTCCCTCTTTCTTTTCCTTCCTTCATTCCTTTGTTCCTCTTTTCTATCTCCTTCCCTGCTGCCCCTTCCTTCCATCCTTCCTTCCTTCCTTCCTTTCTCTCTCTCTCTCTCTCTCTCTCTCTCTCTCTCTCTCTCTCTCTCTCTCTCTCTCCCCCTTTCCCTTCCTTCCCCCCGCAGCTGAAGGAGGTGCTGGAGGGGGAGCTGCGGGAGATGGGGCTCCAGGTCATCCCCTTCACCATGATGAAGGTCATCCAGCTCTTCGAGGACCAAGAACTCCCGCCACTCCTCCATGATCGTGGGCAACACCGGCAGCGGCAAAACCATCACCTGGAGGCCCTGCAGGCCACCCTCTGCAGCCTCCACAAGAGCGGGGACCCCGCCTTCAACCTGGTCCGGGTGAGTCGCCGGAGACCCTGCGCCTTCCCTCCATCCCTCCTCTCCCTCTCCTTCCCTCCCTTCCTCCCTCCCTTCCATCCATCCATCCATTCCTTCATCTCTTCTTCCCCTCTCCCTCCTTCTTTCCCTCCCCCTCTCCTTTCCTCCCTCCCTCCGTGCCTTCCATCCATCCATCCATTCCTTCATCCTTCTTTCCCCTCTCCCTCCCTCCCTTCCTCTCTCCCCTCCCTCTTTTTCTCCCTCTTTCCTTTCACTCCTTCCTTGCCTCCCTCTCTCCCTCCGTCCCTCCCTGCCATCCATCTGTCCATCCCTTCTTCCCCTCTCCCTCCCTTCCTCTGCCTCTCTCCTCTCTCTTTTTCTCCCTTTTTCCTTTCCTCCCTCCCTCCCTGCCTTCCATCCATCAACCTTTCTCCCCCCTCTCCTTTCCTCCCTTCATCTCTTCCTCTGTCTCTCTCCTCCCTTTTTATCCCTCTCCTTCCTTGCCTTCAGGCCATCCATCCATCCATCCTTTCTGTCCCCTCTCCTCTCTCTCCCTCCGTCCTTTCCTCCCTCCCTCCCTGCCTTCATCCATCCATTCCTTCATCCCTCCCTTCCACTCTCCTCTCTCCCCTCTCTCTTTTCTCCCTCTTTCCTTTCACTCCTTCCTTGCCTCCCTCTCTCCCTCCATCCCTCCCTGCCATCCATCTGTCCATCCCTTCTTTCCCCTCTCCCTCCCTTCCTCTGCCTCTCCCCTCTCTCTTTTTCTCCCTCGCTCCTTTCCTCCCTCCCTGCCTTCCATCCATCCAACCTTTCTTCCCCCTCTCTCCTTTCCTGCTTTCCTCTCTTCCTCTCTCTCCTCCCTTTTTATCCCTCTCCTTCCTTGCCTTCAGGCCATCCATCCATCCATCCTTTTCTGTCCCCCTCTCTCCTCTCTCTCCGTCCTTTCCTCCCTCCCTCCCTGCCTTCCATCCATCCATTCCTTCATCCCTCCCTTCCACTCTCCCTCTCTCCCCTCTCTCTTTTTCTCCCTCTTTCCTTTCACTCCTTCCTTGCCTCCCTCTCTCCCTCCATCCCTCCCTGCCATCCATCCATCCATCCCTTCTTTCCCCTCTCCCTCCCTTCCTCTGCCTCTCTCCTCCCTCTTTTTCTCCCTCGCTCCTTTCCTCCCTCCCTGCCTTCCATCCATCCATCCATTCCTTCATCTCTTCTTTCCCCTCTCCCTCCCTCCCACCCTCCCTCTCTCCCCTCCCTCTTTTTCTCCCTCTTTCCTTTCACTCCTTCCTTGTCTCCCTCTCTCCCTCCGTCCCTCCCTGCCATCCATCCATCCATTCCTTCATCCCTCCTTTCCACTCTCCCTCCCTCTCTCCTTTCCTCCCTCCCTGCCTTCCATCCATCCAACCTTTCTTTCCCTCCCTCTCTCCTTTCCTCCCTCCCTCTCTTCCTCTGTCTCTCTCCTCCCTCCCTCCCTCTCTCTCTCTCTCCCTCCCCTCCTTTCCTCCCTGCCTTCCATCCATCCATCCATCCCTTCATCTCTTCTTTCCCCTCTCCCTCCCACCCTCCCTCTCTCCCCTCCCTCTTTTTCTCCCTCTTTCCTTTCACTCCTTCCTTGCCTCCCTCTCTCCCTCCGTCCCTCCCTGCCATCCATCCATCCATTCCTTCATCCCTCCTTTCCACTCTCCCTCCCTCTCTCCTTTCCTCCCTCCCTGCCTTCCATCCATCCAACCTTTCTTTCCCTCCCTCTCTCCTTTCGTCCCTCCCTCTCTTCCTCTGTCTCTCTCCTCCCTTTTACTTCCTCTCTCCTTCCTTGCCTCCAGGCCATCCATCCATCCCTTCTGTCCCCCTCTCCCCTCTCTTCCTCCTTCTCCTCTCTCTCCCTCCCTCCTTTTCTCCCTCCCTCCCTCTCTCCTTCCCTCCTTCGCTCCCTTCCATCCTCCTTTTTCCTTCCACCCTTTTTCCCCACTTGGCCAGGAACGTCTGCGGGTCGGTTGGCCTCCCTTGAGGTGAGGGGAAGGTGGGAGAGGGGCAGCCTGGGGGCTGTGGGCGGCTCTTGCCTGCTTCTGACTCCAGCTTCCTCCTCCTCTTCCTCTTCATCCCCCCAGGAGTTCCCTCTGAACCCCAAAGCGGTGTCCCTGGGCGAGCTGTACGGGGAGTACAACCTCAGCACCAACGAGTGGACGGACGGCATTCTCTCCAGCGTCATGAGGACGGCCTGCGCAGGTACAGCGGTGTCCCCTCCCTGCTTGAGCAGGGGGTTGGACTAGAAGACCTCCAAGGCCCCTTCCGACACTGCGATTCTCTTAATGAATCAGTGGAACGGACGTCCCCCTCGGCGTGCTGGGGCTGGGCCCTTCCTTCTCTTGCTACGGCCCCGAGCATGTCCGTTTCCTGGCGCGTGAGACCCCCCAACGGGTGAGTGGGATACACGGGGGTCTCCTCCTGTCCCTCGCGCGGTCCGGCTGACATCCCTGCTCTTTCTCGCAGACGAGAAACCGGACGAGAAATGGATCCTTTTCGACGGGCCGGTTGACACGCTGTGGATCGAGAGCATGAATTCGGTCATGGATGATAACAAAGTCCTCACGCTCATCAACGGGGAGAGGATCGCCATGCCTGAGCAGGTATGTTAAAGACCCCGCTATCCTCTCTTCTCTTCTCCCCCCCCCCCCCGCTCCTTTTTTTTAAAAAAAAGTTATTTATTTTTGTTACATAATAAAAATTCTTTTGTGTTGTCCGAATTCGCCGCTTAACCTTCCCACCAAAAACCACCATTCATTTTACATTCTATTTCCGTTGTTTCCAATTTTAGCCCTATTTTTCTTCTCCTCTTTGCCAATTTCTAGTTTTTTTAACGTGTACAAACAATATAATTTTCTCTTTCTCTTTAGAAAAGAAACACGCGATCATTTCTTCTCCATCTAGTTTCCGTTAACAACGTGAATCTTCACATTTTTCAAGTTTTCTATAATCGGCATAGCCTAATTATTTCACAGCTTTCAGGCTCTTCATATATTTCCCCCATATTCTAATTAAAACATATTTTTACCTTGTTTACGATATTTCTTTCTACTGAATCCCGTCATTCTACTGTTCTCCTATTTCTAAACTTTCTTGTCCCTTTTTCTCCTTTTTATGTGTCTGGCATCTTCTGTAGTTTCCCCTCTCACTTTTCGATAGATTTTTTTTAAAAAAAATTGAGTATCTCTCTCCCCAAGTTTTTCTTTCCCATCTCCCGTTATTTCTGTCCTCCTTTTCGGCTAATTTCCTTTTGTGGATGTCGTTTCCCTTTTTCCCCCCTCCCCCTCTCTTTGGGCCTCGACCCCGTTGAGTTTTATTTTCCATTTCTTTTTTTAAAAAAACGTTTTTATTTTGTTTATGCAAACTCCACATCTTTGCAACGCATAGCACTTATTTACATATCTGTTGTGATTCTTTTTATCCGTACGTATGCGTCTTTTGTAACTATAACTATATATATATATAACTATATATATATAACTATATATATAACTCTATAACTCTATAACTCTATAACTATATAACTATATAACTATATAACTATATAACTATATAACTATATAACTATATAACTAAACTATATATATATATGTGTGTGTGTGTGTGTGTATGTGTGTTTGTGTGTGTGTGTGTATCTGTGTGTGTGTGTGAGTGTGTGTGTGTATGTATTTAGTGTCACAACCCCTGGTGTGCCCAAATATGGGAGGAAGCCTACTGCTTCCATTCTCTGTCCATCGGCTCGTCACAAGAGACCATCCAGACAGAAAGCCATTATTTTTACTGTTGCCTTTGTTACATTTGTGTTGTATTTGTGCTAATAAATAAATAAAGGGAGACTAGTATAGATCTATTTCAAGCTATTTAGCTCTCATCAGCTAGCCATACCCTTAACTGGGATTCGAACCTGGGCTGTATTACATATTAGGCAGATGTGTTAACCACTAAGCCACAAGGTTCTCCTCCTTTATCAGCTGAGCCAGGGAAATAGGTATGTATTTAGCAACATATAAACATATAAATACATATTCAGATTCTTCTTTCTCTTTTAATTCTTTCGTGAGCTCATCTATCTCTGCACATTCCAATTTTTTTTTATTTTCCTTTTCTACCTTGTTCATTTCTTGTTCATTTACGTTGCTTGTCCGTTCCCCTCCTGTCTTCACTTTCATTTGGCTCCCTGTCACATCTGATGGGATGTTTTCTGCAGGTTTCGCTCTTGTTTGAAGTGGAGAATCTGGCAGTCGCCTCTCCGGCTACCGTCTCCCGATGTGGGATGGTTTACACCGACTACAGCGACCTGGGCTGGAAGCCGTACGTCCTCTCCTGGATCGAGAAGCGTCCGAAGGTAGCGGAAGGGCAGGAATTGGGCTTAGGATGGGGGTCTTAACCCGGCGTTTCTCGCCGACTTTAAGGCGGGTGGACTTCAACTCCCAGGATTCCCCAGCCAGCCGTGCCTGCAGGGTTGAAATGCTACCGGTTCTTTTCTCTCTCTTTTACAGAATTTTATTATTATTATTATTATTTATTTATTTATTTTTATTTATTTATTTTTGTTCTCTTACATACCATTTTAAGTATACATTCCCTTAATGGTTATTCTTCTTTACATTTGTCATTCTTATACATTTATTATTTCATTTTAGTATACAGTTTGGGTTGCTTTATTTCCCATCCCTTCCTTCTCTTGTAACACCACCTTGTTTTCCCTTCCTTTTCTTCCCTTCTCTCCTTCCTTCCTTCCTTCTCTCCTTCCCTTTCCTTCTTCCCTTACCTCTCCCCTACTCCTACTCTTCCCCTTCCCCTTCCTACCCTTTCTCCTTCTTTCCTTCCACCCTCCTATCCTTACCTCTTCCTTTCTTCCCTTACCTCTTCCCTACTCCTCCCTTCCTCTTCCCTCTCCTATCCTCTCTCCTTCTCTTTCTATCCCTTCCTCTACTTTCCTCTTCCTTCCTTCTCTCTCTCCCCTTTGCTCTCTTCCCCTCTTCCTCTTCCTACCCTCTCTCCTTCTCTCCCTCTCCCTTCCACCCTCTTCTCCTTACCTCTTCCTTTCTTCCCTTACCTCTCCCTACTCCTCCCTTCCTCTTCCCACTCCTATCCTCTCTCCTTCTCCTTCTATCCCTTCCCTCCTTCCTCTACTTTCCTCTTTCTTCCTTCTCTCCCCTTTGCTCTCTTCCCCTCTTCCCCTTCCTAACCTCTCCTTCTCTCCTTCTCTCCTTCTCCCTTCCACCCTCTTCTCCTTACCTCTTCCTTTCTTCCCTTACCTCTCCCCTACTCCTCTCTTCCCCTTCCCCTTCCTACCCTCTCTCCTTCTCTTTCTATCCCTTCCCTCCTTCCTCTACTTTCCTCTTCATTCATTTTCATTTCATTTTTCATTTCCCTTTATTTGTATGCCGCCCTTTTCCCTGGGGGGACTCAGGGCGGCTCACAGTTCAAAAAGGGGGGGGGGGGGAAGGACAAACAATTTTCCAACATGAAGACAATACAACATATTAAAAAGAAAACACAACAGTCACACAATTCGAGTGGGGTTAGAATCTTAACCACAGGCCAGCCGGGACAGCCAGATCTTCAAAGCGGCGCGGAAGGATTGGAGGGTGTTGAGGGTCCGAATCTCCACAGGGAGTTCGTTCCAGAGGGTCGGAGCAGCCACCGAGAAGGCTCTCCTCCAGGTAGTTGCCAGTTTGCACTGGCTAGAAGATGGAATTCGGAGGAGGCCTAATCTATGCGATCGTATCGGTCTAGTGGAGGTAATTGGCAGTAGGCGGTCTCTCAAGTATAGCAATAGCAATAGCAATAGCAGTAGACTTATATACCGCTTCATAGGGCTTTCAGCCCTCTCTAAGCGGTTTACAGAGAGTCAGCATATTGCCCCCAACAATCTGGGTCCTCATTTTACCCACCTCGGAAGGATGGAAGGCTGAGTCAACCCTGAGCCGGTGAGATTTGAACCGCTGACCTGCTGATCTAGCAGTAGCCTGCAGTGCTGCATTTAACCACTGCGCCACCTTGGCTCTTACCCAGGCCCACTACCATGAAGGGCTTTATAGGTGACAAGTAGCACCTTGAAGCGCACCCGGAGACCAACAGGCAGCCAGTGCAGCTCGCGGAGGATAGGTGTTACGTGGGTAAAACGAGGTGCACCCACGATCGCTCGCGCGGCTGCATTCTGGACTAGCTGAAGTCGCCGAATGCTCTTCAAGGGCTGCCCCATGTAGAGCACATTGCAGTATTCCAGCCTAGAGGTCACCAGGGCACGAGTGACTGTTGTGAGACTGTTCCTCTTCCTTCCTTCTGTCGCCTTTGCTCTCTTGTCCTCTTCCCCTTCCCCTTCTTACCCTCTCTCCTTCTCTTCCTCTCCCTTCCACCTTCCTCTCCTTACCTCTTTCTTCTTTCCCTCCTCTCCCTCTCATTCTCGCCTCCTCTCTCCCTTTCTTTTTCTGTTGTTACAGGTGTCTCTTTCAAATCTCAGTTTATGTTTCCTTGGGATGGTATTTCTGCAAACTACCAAATATAGTTTGGTATAATTTCTTATTCCCTTCCCCTTCGCTAATCTATCTATGTTTCTCCCCCCCCACACAGTTTATAACTCGTTCTTGAATATGCCTATCAAAAGGAATGCTTGCCACCAGAGGTATAGAGGAATGCTATAGGGGAACCTAGAGCAATCGTGCCACAGGTCACACCTGAAACCCTGTCTGCAGGCGCGCGACCCGTCAGCCAGTGTAGCTCCACCGTGCGTGCATGCGCAGCTCCCGCCGGCCAGCTGATTTTGGGGTCTCTGCTGTGCATGTGAGAGACGCACCCGGATGTATTCACGCACGCATGCACGGGGCGGGAGGAGGGAGTCACACGTAAATGCCTAGGGGGACTGTGCGGGAAGTCGGGCGCACAAGCACAGGGGGGCGGGGAGCATTGCATTATGGTGGTGGACACGGACTCGCACGCTGTCATTCGTGCACGTGCAATTTCGGCACACGAGGAGAAAAAGGTTAGCCATCCCTGTTCTAGAGTCTCCTGTTTGAGCCGGAGGGTTGGACTAGAAGACCTCCAAGGTCCTGTTCCCGCTCTGTTCCGACAGATCGATTTGACTTCATCGGAATTACCGCGACTCTTGTATTTCTGGATCGACTTTCTTCCTCGGACGGCCACAACGCCGTTCGCAATGAATGTAGAGTTTGCCTTTTGCCGAATCGTCCGGCGGTTAACTTGTCCCGGGGCAAATTGGCCGCGGCAAGTTGTCCACCTTCCGCGCACCTGCCCCCCCCTCTCTCTCCCTTCGCAGGTGGAAACGGAAACTTTGCAGAGGATGTTCGACAAATTCACCAACAGGATCCTGAACTTCAAGAAGGACAATTGTCAGGAATTGGTTCCCATCACGGAATACAATGGGATCGTGGCTCTCTGCAAACTTTTCACATCTTTGGCCGAGGAAGGGGTAAGCGCCGCGCAAGGGACCCACCCACCCCTTCCCACCTGCCCTGCGGTCCTTCTAATACAGGTAATCTTTGACTTACAACAGTTATTTAGTCCTCATCTTCTTTTAATGACCACATAATCCGTTGCGGGGTAGAATCAGAGCAACTGAATGGAGCTGAGTGTTTTACTGGCCAGATGCCATTCCCTGTTGCCAATGCGGAATTCTATTCGGCAGTTCTATCCTCATTGTGCTCAGAGAGAGAAATATCGGCCTCTACCTAGGATCGAATCCTCCTGATTGTGAGGGGATTTCTCTCTTTGGGAACATTGAGAATATATCTGCTAAACAAAACTCCCCATTGACAACAGGGAAGGGCATCCAGCCAGTAAAACACTCTGCTAGCTCCGGAGATTCAGTTGCCCAGACTCCACCCCGCACTGGATTATGTAGTCATTAAAAGAAGATGAACTAAATGAACTGTTGTAAGTGAAGGACTATCTGTGCAAGAGCCGAGGTGGCGCAGTGGTTAAATGCAGCACTGCAGGCTACTGCTAGATCAGCAGTTCAGCGGTTCAAATCTCACTGGCTCAGGGTTGACTCAGCCTTCCATCCTTCCGAGGTGGGTAAAATGAGGACCCAGATTGTTGGGGGCAATATGCTGGCTCTCTGTAAACCGCTTAGAGAGGGCTGAAAGCCCTATGAAGCAGTATATAAGTCTACTGCTATTGCTATTGCTCCAACAGACCTCCCATGCCCCCCCCTCTGTCTGTCTCTGCCCCACATCTCTGGCTAGGGAGATGCTGGTGGCCCTTGGTGGCTTGAGTGAAGATCTCCCCGTTTCTTCCAGCTGAATCTCACGGACACGGAGAACTACTCCACCTTGGTGGAGATGTACTTCGTCTTCAGCATGATCTGGTCGCTGTGCGCCGCCGTGGACGAAGAAGGCCGGAAGAAGATTGACAACTTCCTGCGGGAAATCGAGGGAACCTTTCCTAACAAGGTCGCTCAGATACACTCGGCTTTCCGGGATCTTCTGCGTTGGGTCGGAAAAGCCGACATTGAGAAGATCCACCTCACCTACTCCTTGCTTGCTCTCCTCCTCAGGACACCGTCTACGAGTATTACGTGGACCCCAAGAGGAAGCAGTGGGTTGCCTTTGAGGACAACCTTCCCAAGATGTGGAGATACCCTCCCAAGTGAGTAACCCTCTGGCCCGTTGGCCAACATCTCAAGAACGTGGACGAGTGGCCTTCAGGGAGGACGGCCTCCCTTCCCGAGACCTGATCCCTGTATCAGGAGTCGGCAACCTTAAACACTCAAAGAGCCACAAATGTCCTCACCGGAAGCCCCCTCCTCCTCCCCTCCTCCGTTAAATTCTGGAACCGACAGGAAGTCTGGTTCCCCCACCATAGAGTCTCCCCCTAGTGTGGCATCCTTTTTCGCTACCTGTCCTAACCGAAAGCCCTATCCACTGTGAAGCTGATCAGCGACAGGGAGCCGCAGCAGAGGGATGAAAGAGCCACATGTGGCTCCAGAGCCACATGCGGCTCCAGGGTTGCAAGTTGCCGATGCATGTCCTGGGTAGTTTGAAGGCCAGAAGTTCTGGATGGATGGAAGGTGGAACTGTTTCTCCACGGGTGGGAATCCGAGCAGTGGTCCTAGCATGGTGGAAATTGCCAGATGGGGGCTAGAAAGGAGGAAGAGAACATAACAGGGCTGTGGTTCATACGTCTCCGCCAACAGGATGCTGGTCAGGGGACAGCCCTGGGTTGATCCGTAATAAAGGAAGTTGGGTAGGATTGCCTTCAACAGTGGTCATTGGAGGTCCTTCCCTCATCACTGGTGTCCTAACAGTGCAAGTAGTCCTCGGCTTACAACCATTTGTTTAGTGACCGAAGTTGCAACACGACCGAAGTTGCAACACGACCGTTGCAAACCTCCCCGCGGTCACATGATCAAAATTCGGACCCTTGGCAACTGACTCATATTTATGACCGTCGCAGCATCCTGAAGTCACGTGATCCCCTTTTGCAATCTTCGGCCGATCAGTGGAGAAGCCAGATTCATTTAACAACCATGTGACTCTCTTAAACAACTGCCGTGGTTTCCTTTAACAACTGTGTCAGGAAAGGTCGCAAAACGGGGCAAAACTCAGCCAATGCTCTGGGTCAAAACTCTCGGCGTAACAACTGTCTCACTCAGCAATGGAAAGGTTCGGCTGTATTGCGGTCGTAAGTTGAGGACTACCCATAGAGGGGGCGGTGAAGGTATGGTCTCTATGGCTGAGCTCACCTCTTCGTCAGTGGTGGGTTATTCTCCCTGTCGCTACCGGTACGGTGCTCACCGGTCCGCGCATCCTTTTGTATGCACTCCGCCGTCCCTGCGACACGCAGCTGCTTGTCAGAACTCATGCAGGCACCGTACGATGTGCGCATGTGCGCAATTGGCTGGTTGCTTTAAAAACCAGTATAGAACGTGAGCCAGCAGGTGGACCAAATGAGCCGGTAGGCTGTCAGCTGCTCCAAGCTACTACCGATACATCTGTACCGGGCCGTACGGGCTGAAACCCACCACTGCTATTTGTGCCCAGCTTGGCATCTCAACTCTCCAATTTCCGGCCTCCGCACAACCACACACAACGTCACAGCCGCCGTCTTCCCCCCACCATCCCTCACGGCTGCCAGCCCTGATTTAAGCCGGTGGCTCGCATCCGTTTACGCACACACACACTCTCTCACCCGTAATCCGATCAGCGGCATGGAATTACCGAAGGACACGGTGCCCGAGAAGCCAGAGGCAGCCGCCCCCCTGCGCACCACGCCGGACAAGGAAGGGACGGACAGCATCGAGAACAGTGGCTGCCTTCCGAGCTTTCAGCTTGCAGCGGGGATGACAACCGTGGGAATTGTGTCTCGTGTTGGATATTTTAATGCCTCTCAACAAGGGTTTTCGGCACAGCCACAAGCACTTCCTTGGAAGACACCACGCACACAGGTTGGGGGCGGGCACATCTCGGGCACGCATCCCGAGCCGACCCCTCCTCTTCTCTCCCCAGCATCCCCTTCTACAAGATCATCGTGCCGACGGTCGACACCATGCGCTACAACTATCTCGTCAACGCCCTGATTTCCAACCAACAGCCGGTGGTGCTGGTTGGCATGGTGGGCACGGGGAAGACCTCCATTGCCCAGGGGGTGCTTCAGTCCTTGGACAGCATCAAGTGGGCCGTCCTGGTCATCAACATGTCTGCTCAGGTAAGGGCCCACCTACGCCCTCGGTCTCAAACAAGGGCAAGAGGGAGGCCTCAACATAAATCGCGGGACAGAAGAACAAGAGTTGGAAGGGATCTGGTGGGTCATCTAGTCCACCCCCCTGGTCGAGCAGGAAACCCTATACCAGTGGTGGGATTCAAATAATTTAACAACCGGTTCTCTGCCCTAATGACCATCTGGGTAGGTGGGGCTCAGTGGTCATGTGACCAGGTGGGCATGGCTAACTCAACACCACTGCCGTCGATGGGCGCTTCGCCTTAGCTGTTACAATGTAATAAGGGTTAACCGGAGAGGCAGTTTCGGTAAGCAGAGCAATAGAGATGAGGCTAGAAACAACGCCAGAATGTTTCCTTCCTGCCTTCCTTACAGGATTAGCCCTGTAAAGTGGGAAAAAACAAAAGGAGATTTCTTCCAACAAATCGGTTCTCCGAACTACTTAGAAAGTTACCAACCGGTCCTCGCGAATAGGTGCGAACCGGCTGAATCCCACCACTGCCCTATACGGTTTCAGGCGAATAGGCTGGGTAGAAGTGGCGTATAGGGTCTCCTGCTTGAGCAGGGGGTTGGACTAGAAGACCTCCAAGGTATCCTTCCGACTCTGTTATTCTCCAAAGTTGGTGGAGACAGCGGCCATGCGTGGGTTAACTCAGCCAGTAACCAATAGAACGCAGTCCACCCAAGTGATGTCATCGCCTGCGAGGAGTGTCCCCTCGGTTCGATTTGATCCGGCTGGGCTAATTGCTCTCTCCTCGGCTTTGATTGCAAGATTACTAATTGACCATCCTGAATTATTTTAATCGTCGTGTTCTCCCAAAAGATGAACTTTTAAGATTCCTGGGAGACGACGGGGATCGTTGTTAATAGCTCCTCAATTCAATTCAATTTATTAAATTTATATGCTGCCCTTTTCCCCCGAAGGGGACTCAGGGCGGCCTAGGCTCTCAGATAGCCCCGGGGCTTCTGGAAAGGGGCTGCCAGGGTCCATTAACCAGTGGAACGGCTTGCCACCAGGAATCGTAGGTGCTCCATCCATGGAGGTTTCGAAGAAGATCCTGGGCAGCCGCTTGTCTGGAATGGTACAGGGCAGGGGGTTGGACTAGATGACCTCCAAGGTGCCTCTATTCTACTCTAAATGGCTGCCCAATCTCTTTTCAAAAACCTGTGTTGAAGCACCCACAACTTCCGGTGGGAAGCTGTTCCACTGGCTAATTGTCCTCACTGTCAAGAAATTCCTCCTAAGTCCCAGGCTGCTTCTCCCCTTGATTAGTTTCCATCCATTTCTTCTCGTCCTGACTTGAGGGGCCTTGGAGAATAGGCGGACCCCTTCTTCTTTGGGGCAACCCCTCAAATACAGGAACATTGCTAGGGTGCCTCCCCTAGTCTTTCTTGTCAGAATAACAGAGTCGGGAGGAACTTAAGAGGTCATCTATCCCAACCCCCTGCTCGAGTAGGAGAACTTATACTGTTTCAGACAAACAGCTACCCGATCTCTCCTTAAATCACAAGCTCACTTAATGAACCCCTAGCGGAAATTTGGGACTCTTATTATGGCCGTCAGCGATGGCACCGTGGTTAGAATGCAGTCCTGCAGGCTACTTCGGCTGACTGCAGTTCGGCAGTTCGATCCTGACCGGCTCAAGGTTGACTCGGCCTTTTGTCCTTCCGAGGTCGGTAAAACAAGGGCCCAGATTGTTGGGGGCAAGAAGTTGACTCTGTAAACCGCTTAGAGGGGGCTGTGAAGGAAGGAGGGAGGGAGGAGAAAAAAGCAAGAAAGAAGAAGGGAAGGAAGGAAAAGGGAGGGAATGAAGGAAGAGAAAAAGGCAAGAAGAAAGAAGGGGGAAGGAAGGAAAAGGGAGGGAAGAAGGAAGGGGAAGAAGAGAAAAAAACAAGAAGGAAGAAGGGAGGGAAGGAAGGAAAAGGAAGGGAAGGAAGAGAAAAAGGCAAGAAGGAAGAAGGGAAGGGAGAAAAAGGAAGGGAATGAAGGAAGAGAAAAAGGCAAGAAGAAAGAAGGGGGAAGGAAGGAAAAGGGAGGGAAGAAGGAAGGGGAAGAAGAGAAAAAGACAAGAAGGAAGAAGGGAGGGAAGGAAGGAAAAGGAAGGGAAGGAAGAGAAAAAAAGCAAGAAGGAAGAAGGGAAGGGAGAAAAAGGAAGGGAATGAAGGAAGAGAAAAAGGCAAGAAGAAAGAAGGGGGAAGGAAGGAAAAGGGAGGGAAGAAGGAAGGGGAAGAAGAGAAAAAGGCAAGAAGGAAGAAGGGAGGGAAGGAAGGAGAGATAGGAAGGGAAGGAAAATGAGAAGGAAGGAAAAGCCATGGTGGCACAGTGGTTAGAATGCACTATTGCACGCTGACTCTGCCCACTGCCAGGAGTTCGATCCTGACCGGCTCCAGGTTGCCTCAGCCTTCCGTCCTTCTGCGGTCGGTAAATTGAGGACCCAGATTGCTGGAGGGCAAGAGGCTGACTCTGTAAACCGTTCAGAGAGGGCTGTAAAGGAAGGAGGGAGGGAAGGAAGAGAAAAAGGGAAGAGGGAAGGAAGGAATGAAAAAGGAGGGAAGGAAGAGAAGGGAGACAAAAAGGCAAGAAGGAGGAAAGGAAGGAAGGAGAGATAGGAAGGAACGAAAGAAGGAAGAGGGAGGAAGGAAGGAAATATAGGGAGGAAAAGCCATGTTAGCACAGTGGTTAGAATGTACAATTGCACGCTGACTCTGCCCACTGCCAGGAGTTCGATCCTGACCGGCTCCAGGTTGACTCAACCTTCCGTCCTTCCAAGGTGGGTAAAAGCCCTTTGAAGCGGCCTATAAGTCTATTGCTATAACTGCTATTTCTCCAACGCCGGGCCTGGTTCTTTGGCTCTCCCCCTTCGGTTAAGGGGCGTCCCTTCCCTTTCCCGTCCCACGCAGACCACCTCCAACAACGTCCAGAGCATCATCGAGAGCCGCGTGGAGAAGCGCACGAAGGGCGTCTACGTGCCCATGGGGGGGAAAAGCATGATCACCTTCATGGATGACCTCAACATGCCGGCCAAAGACACCTTCGGATCTCAGCCTCCACTGGAACTCCTCCGGCTGTGGCTGGATTACGGCTTCTGGTACGACCGGACCAAGCAGACCATCAAGCACATCAAGGTGAGAACCGGGTCGTGGTCTTCAGCCGGTTCGTATCGGTTCGAACGGACCGGTTGTGGAAAACCCGCGGGTGGCTGCTATGCCGTCCGATTTAGCCACGTTTCGCTCGCGTTTTTGGTTCGCGGCGAACCGGTGGTGAAATGATGTGAAACCCAACACTGGGCCTCACCCACCTGTGGTGCCTCCCCCCCCCCCCCGCAGACCTCGATGCCCGCCTGCCTGCCTGCCTGCCTGCCAGGGCCCATTGTTTTGAAAAGGCGTCTCTCCGGCGCATTAAATGCGGTCACGCACCGAACTCGGCATTGTCTATTTAGACCCCCGGGCTTGTTTGAAAACTCGGCAGCTGGCAATGAAAGACACTTGTGCCCGGAATAATTGTTCTTTAAGAGGCTGTCGTGTCTCTGGATTTCAGTCAGGGGTGGAGAAGGGGAGGGGGACCAGCGCGGCACAGGACCCCAAGGGAGGGGCAGGGGGGGGCACACGGCATGCCAGCGATTATGTTCCCCTCTTTATATGCCGCCGGCTTCGTCGTGCGCCCGGGTTCGGCACGGAGACGGCTGAACCCTTTGCGGATTGTGGGCAAGGTGGCTCGGTGGGGTCCGTTTTTCCTCCCCTGGTTTTGATGTGGGGGGCATCTCTCTCCCCCACCCCCCCAGGACATGTTCCTGATGGCGGCCATGGGACCTCCCGGAGGAGGCCGTACGGTGATCTCCAGCCGTTTGCAGAGCCGTTTCAATCTCATCAATATGACCTTCCCAACCGTAAGGACTGATTGGCAGTTGAGCCGGGGGTGGGGGGCTTAACCTGGAGAGAGAGAGAGAGAGAGACAGAGAGAGAGAGACAGAGAGAGAGAGAGACAGAGAGAGAGAGACAGAGAGAGACAGAGAGATAGACAGAGAGAGAGAGAGAGACAGAGAGACAGAGACAGAGACAGAGACAGAGAAACAGAGAGAGAGAAACAGAGTCACAGAGAGAGAAGCAGAGAGTGAAACAGAGTCACACAGAGAGACAGAGACAGAGAGAAAGAGAGAGAAACAGACACAGAGAGAGAGAGAGAGAGAGGGAGAGAAACAGACACACAGAGACAGAGAGAGAGAGAGAGAGAGAGAGAGAGAGAGAGAGAGAGAGAGAGAGAGAGAGAACCCCTGAACCCCTGAAAGCTCCATGTAAGATGGGCTCCCGTTTTCACGTCCCTTACACCTAGGAGGACTTTCCTGTCGCTTTGGAGTGTTGGCCCGGTTGTGGGATATAATTTTTGATTTCTTAAGCTTGCCCACTTTAAGACGGGTGGACTTCAACTCCCAGAATTCCCCAGCCAGCCATTTCTTAATAGACGGTGGGTATGCAGTAAGCGTAATATATCTTGACTTCAGCCAAGTGAAACAAAGAGCGGGCCGGGGAATTCTGGGAGTTGAAGTCCACGAGTCTTAAAGTTGGAGACCCCGCAATTAAGACTTGTAGACTTCCAGAATTCTCCAGCCAGCTCTTTTTCCCCACTTTGCTGAAGTCAAGATATATTACTGCATACCCACCATCTATTAAGAATCTCACTATCCTACAAAGGCTGGCCATTGGCTGACAATGTCTTAAAGTAGCCAAGGTTTGAGACCTCCAATTTAAGACTTGTGGACTTCAACTCCCAGAATTCCCCAGCCAGTTCTTTTATTTCCCACTTTGCTGAAGTCAAGATATATTATGCTTACTGCATACCCGCCATCTATTAAGAAAGTTACCCTACATGGCTGGCTGGAGAATTCTGGGAGTTGAAGTCCACAAGTCTTAAAGTGGCCAAGGTTGAAGTCCCCTGATTTAAGACTTGTGGACTTCAACTCCCAGAATTCCCCAGCCAGCTCTTCTTTTTTTTCCCACTTTGCTGAAGTCAAAATATATTATGTTTACTGCATACCCACCGTCTATTAAGAAAGTCACCCCATATGGCTGCCTGGAGAATTCTGGGAGTTGAAGTCCACAGGTCTTACCAAGGCTATTCAACATTTGATCCAAGTTTTCAATGGGCTCCTTTAAACGTTGGCTTTGGCTCACATTTTTGGCCCAGCGTTTGCACTGGGGGAGGGTCCTCCCTCAAATGTTGGGACCCCCTAAAAATCATGGGGTCCCCGGCCTTAAACTCCAAGGGCCCATGTGTGTTTGTCACCTCGAGATCAGAACCAATCTATGCCTTGAAGGCCATCTAGCGTGCAGAGAACTTCCAGAAAGACATCTCCTGCAGCTGGAGGCTTAAATCAGACCCACGTGGGGCGGGGAGAGTGCTGTCCCATTGTTCTGCCACCTTCCTGATTTTCTCCCCGTGGACAGGATTCCCAAATCCGTCGCATCTTCGGCACCATGATCAACCAGAAGTTGCAGAACTTTGAGGAGGCCGTGAAACCCATCGGGAACGTCATCACCGAGGCCACAGTGGAGCTCTACAACAGCGTGGTTCAACGGTTCCTACCCACGCCGGCCAAAATCCACTACCTCTTCAACCTCCGGGACATTTCCAAGGTAGAGAGAAGGGTCCCCTCATTAGGAGGTGGTTGGGGTGGCCTAGAGGCAGAGCTCTCGCCTTCCAATCAGAAGGCTGTGCATTGTATCCTAGGTAGAGGCCGCTATTTCTTTCTATCTGGGCATAATGAGAATAGATCTGCCGAACATAACTCCGCAATGGCAACAGGGTAGGTCATCCGGCCAGTAAATCACTCAGCTCCATTCAGTTGCCCAGACTCCACCCCCACAAGGGATTATGCGGGTCGTTAAAAGAAGATGATGACTAAAGAAACGGTTGGAGGGTGGTGTGATGGCCTAGAGGCGGAGCTCTCGCCTCCCAATCAGGAGTCTGTGAGTTCGATCCTAGGTAGAGGCCGCTATTTCTCTCTCTGGGCACGATGAGAATATATCTACCGAATATAACTCCGCACTGGCGACAGGGAAGAGCATCCGGCCAGTAAACAGCTCCATTCAGTTGCCCCAATTCCACCCCGCGAGGGATTATGGGGTCATTTAACAACAACAACACAAAGGGTCCCCCCAATGCCCCTCCCCAGCTGATGGGGGCGGGGTGTCCCGGAGACTCGAATTGTGCCACTGTCGAAGTTCCTTTCTCAGGCATCGCCTGGCCCTTGGCAAAGGGAGAAGGCCTTCACTGAAGTGATGCCAGCCGACCCGCGCGGAGGGGCGGGCGAGCTCCCCGACATGGGTTGCGAGCCAGTTGTGCCTCGGGCAAGGAAGCGAGTCTTGCTTAGCTGCTCAAAGCTTGGAATTAGGGAAGGTTTTTCTCTACCCACCCAAGGTCTTCTGAACATCCATGCCCCCCTCCTCAAATCCATTCCTCCCCCCCCTCCCTCTGCTTCTCTCCTCTCGCCAGCAAGGGTGCCCATCTTCCGTGACTGTCCTCACGGGGGGGCCCTGAGCGGCTATCCGGGCCTGTTAAGCGTGAGCCAGACCGGTTTTTTCCAAGGGTTAACGTTTTCCTGCGCCGCCTCCCCGGATGCCCAGAGGCTGCGAGCATTAGGATTCCAAGCAGGGCAGAGATGCGGCGCGCACATCAAATGGGCAATGCGGCTTCGGAGACATCAAATGCCACCGAATGTTTATCCCAGGTTTTTAAGCCCCGAAGCTCTTCTCCTGCACATCAAACGCAGCCCGGATGCCCCCTGAGCTGGGCTGCGGTGCCAGCCTGCCAGGCTTTTCAGCCGGTTGAGGGGAGCAGAGCACGGCCAGAAATTGAGGGGGGGGTCTCGTTCCCCCCCCAAGTATAATAATGTGGTTTCTCCAAACCACAACAACATTATTATTATTATGATCCTGTTATGATTGCATTTTCTTGCTGCTTAAAATAGGATGTATGGATCCAGGCAAGCCACGTTTATTGTCCTTATTTAAATCTTCGGCTTTGTTATTTTTTTTAAAAAAAAGGGGGGATATTTTTATTTGATCACTGAAATGACACCTTGAACCGTAAATAGTTGATGGAAAAAGCGATGGAAGGCAGATCAAGGAAAGAGGCAGGTTTTTTTCTGCAGAGAAACGAAGGGCTGTGAATGCTTCCTTCGGGAAGAGCACTTTAATTGAAAAGTTGAGGAGGAAAGAAAGAAAGAAAGAAAGAAAGAAAGAAAGAAAGAAAGAAAGAAAGAAAGAAAGAAAGAAAGAAAGAAGAAAAGAGAGAGAGAAGAGAGGAAAGAAGGAGAAAGAAAGAAAGAAAAAAATGAAGGAGGGAAGGAAAGAAAGAAAAAGAAAGAGAAAGAAAGAAGGGAAGGAAGGAGAGAGAAAGAAAAAGAAGGAAGGGAAGAAAGAAAAAGAAAAAGAAGGAAGAGGAAAAGAAGGAGAAAGAGAAAGAAGGAAAGGAAGCAAGGAAAGAAAGAAAGAAAAAGAAAGAGGGGGGAGAGAAAGAGGGGGGACAGAGAGGGAAAGAAAGAAGGAAAGAAAGTGGGAGAGAGAGACAGAGAAAGAAAGGAAAGGATGGAAGGAGAAAGAAAGAAAAGGAAGGAATTAAAGAAAGGGAGGAAGGAAGGAGAAAGGAGAAAGAAAGAAATAGAGGGGGAGATGAAAGAAAGAGGGAAGGAAGGAAAGAATACAAAAGAAGGAAGGTAGGAAGGAAGGAAGGGGAGAGAAAAAAAGGAGGAAGGAAGGAAGAAAAAAGGGAGGGAGATAAAGGGAAAGGGAAAGGGAGGAGAGAAAGAAAGAAAGAAAAAGAAGAGGGAGGAAAAAAGAAAAAGAAAGAGGGGGAATGAGAAAGAAAGGGAGAGGGGTCAGAGAGGGAAAGAAAGGGGGAGAGAGGGAAAGAAAGGAAAGAAAGGAAGAAGAGAGAAAGAAAGAAAAAGGAGAAAGAAAGAAATAGAGGGGGAGAGAGAGAGGAGGAAGGAAGAAAAAAAGAGAAAAAGAAGGAAAGAAAGAGAGAAAGAAAGAAAAGAAAAGAAGGGAGCAAAAGAGGGATGAGATGGGGAGGGAGTGTTACTTCATATGCTTGAAACTGATTAATTCCGGGCAGCTCCCAGCCACTTCCAGGATCTTAGATAACCCAATGAAATCAGGCCAGGTGTGTTTTACTCCAGGGAGCCTCCGCTGCATCCTTCCCCTTTCATTCTTCATCAATGGAGAGAAAGAAGAGAAAGAGAATGTGAGGCTGGCCCAGAAAAAGAAAAAGCTTTCCTGGGGCTGGGGGGTGGAGAGGGGAGAGAATATTTAGAGCTCAGGGTCGAACTGGGTTGTGGGGTGTCCTCGGGGGTCTCTGAGCCTGGAGGGCTTCTTGCAGACGTTCGGGACCCAACTAGGTAATGTCATCAGTGCTAGAAGGAAGGAGGAGGAGGAGGAGGATTGTGGGCCATTCTTAAATGGCTTTCTTGCATCATCACACTTCCATCCCTTCTAGCACTGATGATGTTCCCTAGTTGGGTCGGGAAACGTCTCCATAAAATAACCAAGCTCAGAGAGCACCAAGGACCCCATAATCGTTCTCCTCCTCCTCCTCCTCCTCCTCCTCCTCCTCCTCTCCACGAACCCCACTCCCTTCTAGCACTGATGATGTTAGCTAGATGGGTCATGAAACGTCTGCAAGAAAACCACCCAGCTCAGAGACCACTATGGACCCCACACCCGTCGTCGTCGTCCTCCTCCTCCTCCTCCTCTTCCTCCTCCTCCTCCTCCTCTTCCTCCTCTTCCTCCTCCTCCTCCTCCTCCTCCTCCTCCTCCTCCTCCTCCTCCTCCTCCTCCTCCTCCTCCTCCTCTCTTCAAACCCCACTCCCTTCTAGCGCTGATGATGTTAGCTAGATGGGTCATGAAAACGTCTGCAAGAAAACCACCCAGCTCAGATATTTGAGTGCCACGAACCACTCAGCCCTCCTCCTCCTCCTCAACCACCACCACCACCACGGCCCGTCAGTGTGGAAGAGCATCTTAAAAGACCCCCTGACCAAGGGGGCACCGGGATCAGGAAAAGCCCTCTCTGCCCACAGAAGCACCACCCCAGGCCTGGTTGGAGGCCAGAGACGGCCCCTTCTCCCTTGGGGTCTAGTGACCGTTGGGGGTGGGGATGTCTTGTGTTCGAGATTGTGCGGCTGTCCCGCCTCTCAACGGTGGTCCGTTGGTTCCCCTTTTCTCCTCCTCCTCCTCCAGGTCTTTCAAGGCATGTTGAGGGCGCACAAGGACTTCCACGATACCAAAGCCAGTTTGACGCGCCTCTGGATCCACGAATGCTTCAGGTAGTAGCGGCGCTCTCGTCTTCCTTCTTCTCCCAAGCCCATCCTCCCCTTCCGTGGTGGACTGGAGATGGCTTTGAGAGAGGCTGCTGTTTGTGTGTGTGTGCGCGGGGGTGTGTCATGGCTGTGGCCAGCAGGGGGCGCCAGGGTGAGTGGTTTGGTGACCAGGAAAAAATAAAAAAATCTCGTCATTATCGTGGGGGATATCTATATACCTAAGAGCCAAGGTGGCGCAGTGGTTAAATGCAGCACTGCAGGCTACTGCTAGATCAGCAGTTCAGCGGTTCAAATCTCACCGGCTCAGGGTTGACTCAGCCTTCCATCCTTCCGAGGTGGGTAAAATGAGGACCCAGATTGTTGGGGGCAATATGCTGACTCTCTGTAAACCGCTTAGAGAGGGCTGAAAGGCCTATGAAGCGGTATATAAGTCTACTGCTATTGCTATTGCTATTGCTATAAAAAGTGAAATACCACTCAACGCGTCATCACGAAATCTCCGGAACCATAAAGCCTACACACGTGAAATTTGGCACGTATGTTCCTCTTGGCTTCTAAGTGCTTGCTAAGAAAGGATTTTTCGAAATGACCATCACATCATGAGTATGTCTTATTTGAGTTTGAGTTTGAAGTTTATTTATATGCCGCCCTTTTTCCTGGGGGGACTCAGGGCGGCTCACAACCCAAGGGGGAGGGGGAGACAAACTTTTAACATATAAGACAATACATAATTAAAAAACACAACATTCATACCATTCGGGCGGGTTACAGTCTTAGCCCCAGGCCTGACGGGATAGCCAAATTCTAAGGGCTGTGCGGAAGGTCTGGAGGGTGGTGAGGGTACAAATCTCCACGGGGAGATCGTTCCATAGGGTCGGAACTGCCACCGAGAATTATATTATTATTAACACGCTCTGATGCTAAGGAGTTAGACTTTCTACTCCCCCTCCCCACCGGAAAAGAGCTCTGTTCCAACTGCCACTTGGGGTTGGGCGTGGACAGCGCATGACTCATCCTGCCTGTGTGGGCTGGGAGTTTAGACATTCTACTCCCCCTCCCCACCTGAAAAGAACTCTGTTCCAACTGCCACTTGGGTGCGGGCGTGGCCAGCACGTGACTCATCCGGCCTGTGGGCTGAGAATTTAGACATTCTACTCCCCCTCCCCACCTGAAAAACGCTCTGATGCTAAGGAGTTAGACTGAGGGAGAGAAGGGGATCAGATAGGAGAGGCCTCTGTGGGGCAAGCCTGAAGGAGAGAAGGGGGTAGGAGAGATCAATGGGGCCAGCTGGAGGGAGAGAGGGGGAGAGGATAGGAGAGGCTTCTGTGGGGCAAGCTTGAGGGAGAAAAGGGAAGAGGAGAGGCCGATCGTAGCTACTCACTTCGTTTCGTAGCGGTGCATGGATATCCAGCTAGTCTATATATATAAAAAAGCCAAATGCCACTCACGCATCATCACAAAATCTCCGAAACCGTAAAGCCTACACACTTGAAATTTGGCACGTATGTTCCTCTTGGCTTGTAGGTGCTCAC
>NW_028261384.1:141175988-141188488 GCF_051295495.1 Thamnophis sirtalis | reverse complement strand
TTCCCTCCTTCCTTCCCTTCTTCCTCCCTCCTTTCTCTCCTTCTCTCCTTCCCTCCTTTCTTCTCTCCTTCTCTCCTTCCTTTCCCCCTTCCTTTCCTCCTTCCTTCCCCCCTTCCTTCTCTCCTACATTCCCTCCTTCCTTCCCTCCTTTCTTCTCTCCTTCTCTCCTTCCTTCCCTCCTTCCTTCCTCCCTCCTTCCCCTTCCCTCCTTCCTTCCCTCCTTCCTTCCCTCCTTCTCTCCTTCCTTTCCCCCTTCCTTTCCTCCTTCCTTCCCCCTTCCTTCTCTCCTACATTCCCTCCTTCCTTCCCTCCTTTCTTCTCTCCTTCTCTCCTTCCTTCCCTTCTTTCTTCCCTCCTTTCTTCTCTCCTTCTCTCCTTCCTTCCCTCCTTCCTTCCCTCCCTCCTTCCCCTTCCCTCCTTCCTTCCCTCCTTCCTTCCCTCCTTCTCTCCTTCCTTTCCCCCTTCCTTTCCTCCTTCCTTCCCCCCTTCCTTCTCTCCTTCCTTCCCTCCTTCCTTCCCTCCTTTCTTCTCTCCTTCTCTCCTTCCTTCCCTTCTTTCTTCCCTCCTTTCTTCTCTCCTACTCTCCTTCCTTCCCTCCTTCCTTCCCTTCTTCCCTCCCTCCTTTCTCTCCTTCTCTCCTTCCCTCCTTTCTTCTCTCCTTCTCTCCTTCCTTTCCCCCTTCCTTTCCTCCTTCCTTCCCCCTTCCTTCTCTCCTACATTCCCTCCTTCCTTCCCTCCTTTCTTCTCTCCTTCTCTCCTTCCTTCCCTCCTTCCCTCCTTTCTTCTCTCCTTCTCTCCTTCCTTCCCTCCTTCCTTCCTCCCTCCTTCCCCTTCCCTCCTTCCTTCCCTCCTTCCTTCCCTCCTTCTCTCCTTCCTTTCCCCCTTCCTTTCCTCCTTCCTTCCCCCTTCCTTCTCTCCTACATTCCCTCCTTCCTTCCCTCCTTTCTTCTCTCCTTCTCTCCTTCCTTCCCTTCTTTCTTCCCTCCTTTCTTCTCTCCTTCTCTCCTTCCTTCCCTCCTTCCTTCCCTCCCTCCTTCCCCTTCCCTCCTTCCTTCCCTCCTTCCTTCCCTCCTTCTCTCCTTCCTTTCCCCCTTCCTTTCCTCCTTCCTCCTTCCTTCCCTCCTTTCTTCTCTCCTTCTCTCCTTCCTTCCCTTCTTTCTTCCCTCCTTTCTTCTCTTCTTCTCTCCTTCCTTCCTTCCCTCCTTCCTTCCCTCCCTCCTTCCCTCCTTCCTTCCTTCCCTCCTTCTCTCCTTCCTTTCCCCCTTCCTTTCTTCCTTCCTTCCCCC
This sequence comes from Thamnophis sirtalis, assembly GCF_051295495.1. Taxonomy (NCBI): domain Eukaryota; kingdom Metazoa; phylum Chordata; class Lepidosauria; order Squamata; family Natricidae; genus Thamnophis; species Thamnophis sirtalis. The sequence continues at coordinate 141,187,202 of NW_028261384.1, read as the reverse complement.
TTCCTTCTCTCCTTCCTTCCCTTCTTTCTTCCCTCCTTTTTTCTCTCGTTCTCTCCTTCCTTCCCTCCTTCCTTTCCTCCTTGCTTCCCTCCCTCCTTCCCTCCCTCCTTCCCACCCCCCTTTCTTCTCTTCAAGGACGTTCTCCTACGTTCTCCTGATGGTGTGGTCCTCACCGGAGGCCTCCCTTTTCCTTCTCCAGACATCAAGAAGCTTTACCGGCAGACCGGGGTCGACCTGAAGCCCACCACCTTCCTCTTCGTGGATACTCAGATCGCGGACGAATGCTTCTTGGAGGACATCAACAACATCTTGAGCTCCGGGGAAGTGCCCAACCTCTACAAACCGGATGAGTTCGAGGAGGTGCGTGACATGGGGCAAGCATTCCCCCCCCCTAGTCATCCTTGTCTCCTTTCTTCGGCTTGGTGGGAGGAGATGTTGAGTAGAGCAAAAGATGTGGAGACTCTGGAAAGAGTGCAGAGAAGAGCAACAAAGAGGACTAGGGGACTGGAGGACAAAACAGAGGAAGAACGGTTGCAGGAACTGGGTATGTCTTGTTTAATGAAAAGAAGGATTTAGGGGAGACATGTTAGCAGTCTTCCAACATCTCAGGGGTTTCCACAAAGAAGAGGGAGTCAAACTCTTCTCCAAGGCACCAGAGGGTAGAACAAGAAGCAATGGGTGGAAACTAATCCAGGAGAGAAGCAACTTAGAACTGAGGAGGAATTTCCTGACGAATGAGGACAATTAACCAGTGGAACTGCTTGCCACCAGAAGTTGTGGGTTAGGGTTTCCTGCCCGAGCAGGGGGTTGGACTTGAAGACCTCCAAGGTCCCTTCCAGATCTACTCTGATTGATTGATTGACTATTTTAAGCAAAGACTGAAATCCTCGAAGGTCTCGTGCTCGAACGGTGGGGTGGGGGGTGGACTAGAAGACCTCTAAGGTCCCTTCCAACACTGCGATTCTCTTAAAATGGGGCAAAAAAAACCTCAGGAGCCGGGCAGAAGTCAGTAAATGGACAGCTGAGGGGCACTAAGTGCTGCCAGGCGCGGTGCGCTAGGGAAGGATCCAAAGGAAAGTTCCGGCACCGGTGATGATGGCGCCTGCCTTACTTGCGCATCTCCAATATGGCCTCTGCCTCTAAAAATCTTGCTCCTGAGCATGTGCCATCATCTGCCAAGACCGACTGGGGGTCTGAGAAGCGGGGTAATCCCTCAGCCTGAGGAATACGGGTCAGTGTTGTGGAGAAAAACGGGAGATCTAGAAAAAAACAGAATGGGACGGGGACCTCGGAGGTCTTCCAGTCCAGCCCCCTGCTCAAGCAGGAAGACCCTTTGGGCCACTGGTCGCCAACCTTGGTGGACCGGCCCGGTGCGTGTATATATCAGTGGCAGCTGCACGCATGGACGCCTGGCTCCGTTGGTGTGAGCGGTGTGTGTCCGCAGACTCCGTGGGTACGAGTGCCACGGGCTTCCCCATCGTTCGAACAGGCTGCAGCCTGGTGGCGGGCCGCTGCCCACGGCTCGGGGACCCCTGCCCTAAACCCTTTTCGACAAATCTCTTCTTAAAAGCCACAAGTTCTGGTGGCAAGCAGTTCCATGGGTTAATTGTCCTCACTATTAGGAAGTTTCTCCTTATTTCTAAGTTGCTTCTCTGCTTGATAACTTCCCACCCGTTGCTTCTCGTCCTGCCTTCGGGTGCTTTGGAGAAGAGGTTGACTTCCCCACCCACCCCTCTTCTTTGGGGTAGCCCCTCAAATATTGGAAGATGCTATAATGCCCCCTCTAGTACTTCTCTTCATTAAATTAGACATCCCCGATTCCTCCATGCCCTCCAGTCCCCTAATCTTCTTTGTTGCTGTTCTCTGCACTTTTCCCAAAGTCTCAAAAGTATTTTTTTTATATCGTGGCGACCAAAACTGGGTGATCTCCTTCTCCCTTCTCACCCTCCCCCCACTCCCCAAAAGATCCAAAACCATATCCTTGACGCGGCCCGGTCCGAGGGCATCCAGGAGAGTCAAGACAGCCTCTTCGCCTACCTGATCGAAAGAGTCCGGAACAATCTTCACGTCGTGCTGTGCCTCAGCCCCGTGGGGGACCCCTTCAGGTGAGGCTTTCTGGGACCTGAATTTTGGACAGTCGTTAAATGAATAGGTTACCAGTTCATCGTGCCTGTAGTGGACCGGCAAAATGCAGCGGCCATAATTTGCTTGGGCATCTGAAAGGCGTTTGACTAAGTAGAAAAGGCATTTGACAAGTAGAAAAGGCATTTGATAAAGTAAACAAGGCATTTGATACAGTGGACAAGGCATTTGATACAGTGGACAAGGCATTCGACAACGTAGGCCACAACCTACTTCTTAGTGTGCTAGAAAAAAATGTGGGATAGAGAGCTTCACCACCCGATGGATTCACAACTGGCTGACGAGTCGCACTCAACGAGTAATCCCTAATGGGTCTACATCCACATGGAGGGAAGGAAGCAGTGGGGTACCACGAGGTTCCGCATTAGGCCCAGGACTCTCCGATACTTTCATAAATGAACTTAGATGAGGCAATAGAAGAGGAACTTACCAAATTTGCAGGTGATGCTAAGCTGGCGGGAATAGGCAACACCCTAGATGACAGGCTCAAGATCCAGATGATTACAGATTAACAAGAGTTGGAAGGGACCTCAGAGGTCATCTAGTCCAACACCAACACCACCGCCTAAGCAGGAGACCCTAAGGCCATTTCCGACAGAGGGCAGTCCAGTCTCTTCTTGAAAGCCTCCAATGATGAAGCTCCCACAATTTCTGAATAACAGAATAATAACAGAGCTGGAAGGGACCTCGGAGGTCATCTAGTCCACCACCACCCCCGCCCAAGCAGGAGACCCTTTCAACATTCCTGACCGAGGGCAGTCCAGCCTCTTCTCGAAGGCCTCCAGGGATGAAGCTCCGACAACTTCCAGAGGCAACTTCTGTTCCATGGGTTGATGGTTCCCACCGTCAGAAAATTCCTCCTTATTTCCAGATTGAATTTCTCCTTGTTCAGTTTCCATCCATTCTTCCTTCTCTGGCCTTCGGGTGCTTTGGAGGATAGCTTGACCCCCTTCCTCCTCTCTGGGGCAGCCCCCCCAAATATTGGAAGGCTGCTATCCTGTCTCCCCTGGTCCTTCTCTCTCTCAAGAGCCAAGGTGGCGCAGTGGTTAAATGCAGCACTGCAGGCTACTGCTAGATCAGCAGGTCAGCGGTTCAAATCTCACCGGCTCAGGGTTGACTCAGCCTTCCATCCTTCCGAGGTGGGTAAAATGAGGACCCAGATTGTTGGGGGCAATATGCTGACTCTCTGTAAACCGCTTAGAGAGGCCTGAAAGGCCTATGAAGCGGTATATAAGTCTACTGCTATTGCTATTGCTCTTCCCTAGACTAGCCATGCCCAGTTCCTGCAACGGTTCATCGTATGTTTGAGCCTCCAATCCCCTGACAGACTTCAACACTGGGCCCTATCTAACAAAATTCAGGGTAGAGAAAATTAAAGTGTTACACTTAGGCCAGAAAAACACAAAGGACACATATAAACTGGGTGAAACCTGGCTTAATAGCGGTCACTATGAGAGGCATCTTGGAGTCTTAGTGGACAACCAGCTAAATAGGAGCCAGCCGTGTGCAGCGACAGCCAAAAATGCAATCCTAAGTTGCATTAACAGAGGGATACAATCAGGACAGTGGTGGGTTTCAAAAAATTTTCGAATCTACTCTGTGGGTGTGACCTCCTTTGTGGGAGTGGCTTGCCGGCCATGTGACCTGGTGGGAGTGGCTTGCCGGCCATGTGACCTGGTGGGAGTGGCTTGCCGGCCATGTGTTTTCTTTCTTTCTTTCTTTCTCTCTCTCTCTCTCTCTCTCTCTCTCTCTTCCTTTTGTCTCTCTGTCTCTATTTCTTTTTTTTCTTTCATCTCTCTCTCACTTTTTATTTCTTTTTTCTCTTTTTTTCTTTCTTCCTTTCTTTTTCTTTCTTTCTCTGTGTGAGTCTGTGTGTGTGTGTGTGTGTGTGTGTGTGTGTGTGTGAGTGGTGGGTTTCAAAAAATTTTCGAACCTACTCTGTGGGTGTGGCCTCCTTTGTGGGAGTGGCTTGCCGGCCATGTGACCTGGTGGGAGTGGCTTGCCGGCCATATGTTTTCTCTCTCTCTCTCTCTCTCTCTCTCTCTCTCTCTCTCTCTCTCTCTCTCTTTCTCTCTTCCTTTTGTCTCTCTGTCTCTATTTCTTTTTTTTCTTTCATCTCTCTCTCTCACTTTTTCTTTTTTCTTTCTTTCTTTCTTTCTTTCTTTCTTTCTTTCTTCCTTTCTCTTTTTCTCTCTGTGTGAATCTGTGTGTGTGTGTGTGTGTGTGTGTGTGTGTGTGTGTGTGTGTGAGTGGTTGGTTTCAAATATTTGGCGAATCTACTCTGTGGGTGTGGCCTCCTTTGTGGGAGTGGCTTGCCGGCCATGTGACCTGGTGGGAGTGGCTTGCCAGCCATGTGTTTTCTTTCTTTCTTTCTCTCTCTCTTTCTCCTTTTGTCTCTCTGTCCCTTTTTCCTTTTTTTTCTTTCATCTCTCACTTTTTCTTTCTTTTTTCTTTTTTTCTTTATTTATTTCTTTATTCCTTTCTTCCTTTCTTTCTCTTTCTCTCTCTGTGTGAGTCTGTCTGTGTGTGTGTGTGTGTGTGTGTGTGTGTGTCAGTGGTGGGTTTCAAAAATTTTTGGAACCTCTTCTGTAGGTGTGGCCTGCTTTCTGGTGGAACCTCTTCTAACTGGTTCGGTAGATTTGACGAACCGGTTCTACCGAACTGGTGCGAACTGGTAGGAACCCACCTCTGATTCAGGATCAAGGGAGGAACTAACACCACTCTTTAAAGCCTTAGTAAGGCCACACATGGAGTCCTGCATCCAGTTTTGGTCCCCACACTATAAAAAGAGGTTGAGACTCTAGAAAGAGTGCAGAGAAGAGCAACCAGGATGATGAGGGGACGGGAGGCTCAAACCTACGACCGACGGTTGCAGGAACAGGGCATGGCTAGTCTAGGGAAGAGAAGGACCAGGGGAGACAGGAGAGCATCTTCCAATATTTTGAGGGGCTGCCCCAGAGAGGAGGAGGGGGGTAAAGCTATTCTCCAAAGCCCCCAAAGGCCAGAGAAGGAAGAATGGATAGAAACTGACCAAGGAGAGATTCAACCTGGAAGTAAGGAGGAATTTCCTGACGGTAAGGACAATTCCACTCATGGAACAGAAGTTGCCTTCGGAAGTTGGGGGAGTTTCATCCCTGGAGGCCTTCAAGAAGAGACCGGACTGCCCTCTGTTGGAAATGGCCTTAGGGTGTCCTGCTTGGGCGGGGGGTTGGGGTTGGACTAGATGACCTCCAAGGTCCCTTCCCGCTCTGTTATTATTCTGTTGTTCAAAAATTGTGGGAGCTTCATCCCTGGAAGCTTTCAAGAAGAGACCGGACTGCCCTCTGTCGGAAATGGCCTTAGGGTGTCCTGCTTGGGGGGGGGGGTGGACTAGTTGACCTCCAAGATCCCTTCCCGCTCCCTTCCCGCTCTGTTATTATTCTGTTGTTCAGAAATTGTGGGAGCTTCATCCTGGAAGCTTTCAAGTAGTGACTCCGTTGGAAATGGGGTCGGGTCTCCAGCTTGGGTGGCAGGGGGTGGGGGGAGGGATTGGACTAGATGACCTCCAAGGTCCCTTCCAGCTCTGTTAATCTGTCGGGAGCCGTTCGGAGTGGGCCGCCTCTAGACGAAGTGGGGAGAAGGTTCTGCGTGGAGCAACAGTGACCTCCAGTGGCCAAGGAGCCACAGGACGGATGAACGGGAGAAATGTGTGGGGTGGGTTTAGAGATTGCGGGAGGGGGGAGAGGGGGGCAGGCAGACCCCAGGTTGAGGCGCAGAGACAAAGGCCCTCCAATCCCAATGGTCAGCGAGGCTTTGAACCCCCAAATGGCCCAAGGATCAACCCATAACGGCCGTTTGAAGCCTGTAGGTGAATTGAGCCCCATTGAAAACGGTACAGGATCTCCTGCTTGAACAAAGGGGTTGGACTAGAAGACCTCAAAGGTCCCTTTCACCTCTGGCCTCCGAAACCAAACGACAGGAAATCCCTCTCCTTGAGTGACAGAACAGCGCTGGGAAGAGTGATCCAGGGCCGTTTTCCCACACTTAACGACCGTTCGACACCCCCACCGTCGCGTGATCAAAATCAAGCTCTTCGCATTTATGACGCTTGGAACGTCATGGGATCCCCGTTGGCGACCTTCAGTCAAAACTCCCTTGACAGCTGTCTCGCTTAGCAACCAATGTTGGTTTCGATTGTGGTCGTAAGTTGAGGACTAGCAGTAGTTTTCCCCAGCTGTGGAAAGCATTAGCAGATGCTGAAACCCACTCCTGGGAGGGGGGGGGTCTTTAGAGCGTTGGTAAGAAGCTGCCTTTCTCTCTTACTATGTCAATCAGAGTAGAGCTGGAAGGGCCCTTGAAGATCTTCTAGTCCATCCCCTGCTCAGGCTGGACTAGAAGACCTCCAAGGTCCCTTCCAACACGGCTACGCTGTATTCTATTCTGGATGAGACGCAATGGGTGGGAGACTATCAAAGAGAGAAGGAACCTAGAATGAAAGAGATATTTTTTCTGACGGTGAGGACAATTAACCAGGGGAACTCCTTGCCACCAGAAGTTGCGCGTGCCCCATCACTGGAGGTGTTTAAGAAGCGAGTGGACAGCCATTTGTCTGGAATGTCATAGAATCCCCTGCTTGAGCCAGGGGTCGGACTAGAAGACCTCCAAGGCCCCTTCCGACTCTGCTTAATTTCTCGTTCTGCTCCAGGAACCGGATACGCCAATATCCCGCTTTGGTGAACTGCACGACCATTGACTGGTTCTCGGAGTGGCCAAAGGAAGCCTTGCTGGAGGTGGCGGAGAAGTATCTGGAGGGCGTGGATTTGGGCACGGTGGAAAAGGGCAGCTTCGACACGGTGAGAGCCCGCCTCCCGCCCAAGAGGGGGAAATCCTGCAAAACACCGATCAGGGGCTTCGAGATATGGGTGTCCGAGTGGACAATCATTTCAATATGAGCCAGCCCTGTGCGGCAGCTGCCAAAAAAGCCAAGGGATTAGAAGAGAGTAAGAGAACCGCAATGGGGAAACATATCATGTGAAGTGTTAATACCATTTTTATAAGGCCTTGATAAGGCCCCCGAATTCCCATGCCTGTTTTTCCCCCTCTCCGATCCCCTAGAATGGAGAGATTGCAGAGGAAGGGATTAGAAGAGAGTAAGAGAACCGCAATGGGGATACATATCATGTGAAGTGTTAATACCATTTTTATAAGGCCTTGATAAGGCCCCCGAATTCCCCATGCCTGTTTTTCCCCCTCCGATCCCCTAGAATGAAGAGATTGCAGAGGAAGGGATTAGAAGAGAGTAAGCGAACCACAATGGGGAAACATATCATGTGAAGTGTTAATGCCATTTTATAAGGCCTTGATAAGGCCTCCGAATTCCCCATGCCTGCTTTTCCCCCCCCTCCGATCCCCTAGAATGGAGAGATTGCAGAGGAAGGGATTAGAAGAGAGTAAGAGAACCGCAATGGGGATACATATCATGTGAAGTGTTAATACCATTTTTATAAGGCCTTGATAAGGCCTCTGAATTCCCCATGCCTGTTTTTCCCTCCTCCGATCCCCTAGAATGGAGAGATTGCAGAGGAAGGGATTAGAAGAGAGTAAGAGAACCGCAATGGGGATACATATCATGTGAAGTGTTAATACCAATTTATAAGGCCTTGATAAGGCCTCCGAATTCCCCATGCCTGTTTTTCCCCCTCCGATCCCCTAGAATGGAGAGATTGCAGAAGAAGGGATTAGAAGAGAGTAAGAGAACCACAATGGGGATACATATCATGTGAAGTGTTAATGCCATTTTATAAGGCCTTGATAAGGCCTCCGAATTCCCCATGCCTGCTTTCCCCCCCTCCGATCCCCTAGAATGGAGAGATTGCAGAGGAAGGGATTAGAAGAGAGTAAGAGAACCACAATGGGGAAACATATCATGTGAAGTGTTAATACCATTTTATAAGGCCTTGATGAGGCCCCCGAATTCCCCATGCCTTTTTTCCCCCTCTCCGATCCCCTAGAATACAGAGATTGCAGAGGAAGGGATTAGAAGAGAGTAAGCGAACCGCAATGGGGAAACATATCATGTGTTAATACCATTTTATAAGGCCTTGATAAGGCCTCCGAATTCCCCATGCCTGCTTTTTCCCCCCTCTGATGCCCTAGAATAGAGAGATTGCAGAGGAAGGGATTAGAAGAGAGTAAGCGAACCGCAATGGGGAAACATATCATGTGTTAATACCATTTTATAAGGCCTTGATAAGGCCTCCGAATTCCCCATGCCTGCTTTTCCCCCCCTCTGATGCCCTAGAATAGAGAGATTGCAGAGGAAGGGATTAGAAGAGAGTAAGCGAACCGCAATGGGGAAACATATCATGTGAAGTGTTAATACCATTTTATAAGGCCTTGATAAGGCCCCCGAATTCCCCATGCCTGCTTTTTCCCCCCTCTGATCCCCTAGAATAGAGAGATTGCAGAGGAAGGGATTAGAAGAGAGTAAGAGAACCGCAATGGGGATACATATCATGTGAAGTGTTAATACCATTTTATAAGGCCTTGATAAGGCCCCCGAATTCCCCATGCCTGTTTTTCCCCCTCTCCGATCCCCTAGAATAGAGAGATTGCAGAGGAAGGGATTAGAAGAGAGTAAGCGAACCGCAATGGGGATACGTATCATGTGAAGTGTTAATACCATTTTATAAGGCCTTGATAAGGCCTCCGAATTCCCCATGCCTGCTTTTCCCCCCCTCCGATCCTCTAGAATGGAGAGATTGCCGAGGGAGGGATTACAAGAGAGTAAGATAGCCACAACGGGTGTACATATCAAGGCTCTGGGAATTCTAGGAGTTGAAGTCCCGGCAGTTTGAAGCTACCACATTTGGAGACCCCCTTGGTCTGAGTCTGTGATGGCGAACCTGAGGGCAAGTGGACCATTGCCCTTGGTCAGTTGTCAGGGTTCCAAATAGCACCCAAAATTAAATCAGAGTCCGAGGCAAAAGATTCCTCAAAGTTCCAATTTATGAAGAGAGCCACGTTGGCACATCTGGGAAAACCCGAATCTGAAAGCTTCCTGGTTTTCCCCACCCAGTTGAAAGTTCGAGACTTTGCATCCCCACACCCACCAGTCCATCCCAGGGTCCCATCTTCCACTGCCCTGCTGGCAGTTCCACTCCTCCAGATCCGGTCAGGTGCAGAGCTGGAAAGAATAAAGGATGACCTTGGTTTTCGAGAAAGAATGTTGTTATGGCTACCTATCGTCTAACTCCATACAATCCCCTCCTCCCATTTTCCCACCATAGAAAATGCCTAGTAGAAAAATAGAAAGTGTGGGCAGGCCTAACGTCCAAAAGAAAAGATGGTGTGTGCCAGCCAGCTGATTTTCGGCTTTCGAAGGGCCTCCGGAGGGCTGGGGGAGCCCATTTGTGCCCTCCCCATGCTCCAGTTAAGCCTCCAAAGCCAAAAACGGGCCTACCCGAAGTTCGGAAATGGGCCATTTCCAGCTTCCAGAGGACCTTCGTGGGGGTGGGGGAGGCATCATTCACCCTCCCCAGGCTTCAATAGGGCGGAGGGGGTAGTGCGTGCATGCGCGATGAAGGTGTGGGGGCGATTGAATTATGGGTGTGGGCATGCGCGCACATGCTTTCAGCCCCTGAGCCAAAAAAGGTTAACCATCCCTGGTCTAGGGTCTCCTGCTTGAACAGGGGGTTGGATTAGATGACCTCCAGGATCCCCTCCAACTCTACGATTCTGTATTCCCACTTTCACCCAGATGCAAAAGCGAGTGGCTAAAATCTTTGTCACCATGCACTGGTCAGTGGCTAGATACTCTCACAAGATGTTGCTGGAACTCCGGCGCCATAACTATGTGACACCCACCAACTACCTGGAGCTGGTGTCCGGCTACAAGAAGTAAGGCGGGGGGGGGGGGATTTGGGGCACCGGGCAGGCGGGATGCAGGAGAGCCAAAGGGCCGGATGCACCCCTTTTGCGAGTGACCCAGTCCTCGGACAGCGGTCGCCGCATCACGAGCCTTCTCCTGTCCACCCTGTTTGCAGGCTGCTGGCCGAGAAACGGAAGGAGCTTTCCGACCAGGCCAACAAACTCCGCAACGGTCTCTTCAAAATTGACGAGACCCGAGAAAAAGTCGAGGTGATGACCCTGGAGCTGGAGGAGGCGCGGAGGAAGGTGGCCGAATTCCAGAAACAGTGCGAGGAATACCTGGTGATCATTGTTCAGCAGAAACGGGAAGCCGATGAGCAACAGAAGGTGAGCGTCCGAGGTTCGGAACCCCCTATTTCTCGTCCGAACCTGTTGTGGCCTGCCAGCAGAGACGGCAGCAGATTCGGAGAGTGAGGAGGTTGGGGAGGAAGATGGGCCATTCCTGGAGTCTGGGGAAGGCTCGGATGAGGGCTCTGCGTCAGAGGCAGAGAGGGGGCCAGGGCCGTCAGACAGTTATCAGCTGCCTTCAGAGTCAGACATGAGTGAGGCAGAAGAACAGCTGGAGCCTGTTCCCAGTGTGCGCACGCACAGAGTGGCCAGACGAAGGGAACAGCTAAGGAACAAGAGTCGACTTGGGAGTAAGGCCACAGGTGGACGGTGAATGGCCCCTCCCAGAGGAAACAAAAGAGGAGCGAAAGGGGAGTGGAGTTTGCAGGAGACAGTTAGTTCGCTTCATTGGTTTGGAGACTCATTGCCACGTTTTGGAGATTTCGGCCTGTCAGCTCTCCAAGCCAGATAAGGTCGGTGACTGTAAATCCTCCCTTGAAAGACTTTGCTGGATGTGAAAGAGCAGAATTCACAGCCAATTCATAAAAGGGGTTTTGTCGGGGCAAGGAGTTTGCTTTAGGTTCTCGGGAACACAACCTGTCCTCTCGTCACTCTCTCTCCTCCCTCGTTCCCCCGTAGACGGTGTCGGCCAACAGCGAGAAGATCGCTGCCGAGGAGATCAAGTGCAAAGCGTTAGCCGACAATGCCCAGAAGGATCTGGAGGAAGCGTTACCCGCCTTGGAGGAAGCCATGAAGGTAGGTGAGAAGAGGACACCTCCCTCTAGGGCAAGAGGGGGGCTGTCAAACTCCAGCCCGGAGGGCCGGATCTGCCCCGCG
>NW_028261384.1:141064445-141175788 GCF_051295495.1 Thamnophis sirtalis | reverse complement strand
CCTCCTTTCTTCTCTCCTTCTCTCCTTCCTTCCCTCCTTCCTTCCCTCCCTCCTTGCCTCCTTCCTTCCCTCCTTTCTTCTCTCCTTCTCTCCTTCCTTCCCTCCTTCCTTCCCTCCTTCCTTCCCTCCCTCCTTCCCTCCTTCCTTCCCTCCTTTCTTCTCTCCTTCTCTCCTTCCTTCCTCTCCTTCCTTCCCTCCTTCCTTCCCTCTTTCCTTCCCTCCCTCCTTCCTTCCCTCCTTCCTTCCCTCCTTTCTTCTCCCTTCCCTCCTTCCTTCCCTCCTTCCTTCCCTCCTTTCTTCTCTCCTTCTCTCCTTCCTTCCCTCCTTTCTTCTCTCCTTCCCTCCTTCCTTCCCTCCTTCCTTCCCTCCTTTTTTCTCTCGTTCTCTCTCCTTCCTTCCCTCCTTGCTTCCCTCCCTCCTTCCCTCCCTCCTTCCCACCCCCCTTTCTTCTCTTCAAGAATGTTCTCCTACGTTCTCCTGATCGTGTGCTCCTCACCGGAGGCCTCCTTTTCCTTCTCCAGACATCAAGAAGCTTTACCGGCAGACCGGGGTCGACCTGAAGCCCACCACCTTCCTCTTCGTGGATACTCAGATCGCGGACGAATGCTTCTTGGAGGACATCAACAACATCTTGAGCTCCGGGGAAGTGCCCAACCTCTACAAATCGGATGAGTTCGAGGAGGTGCGTGACATGGGGCAAGCATTCCCCCCCCCTAGTCATCCTTGTCTCCTTTCTTCGGCTTGGTGGGAGGAGATGTTGAGTAGAGCAAAAGATGTGGAGACTCTGGAAAGAGTGCAGAGAAGAGCAACAAAGAGGACTAGGGGACTGGAGGACAAAACATATGAGGAACGGTTGCAGGAACTGGGAATGTCTAGTTTAATGAAAAGAAGGACCAGGGGAGACAGGATAGCAGTCTTCCAATATCTCAGGGGTTGCCCCAAAGAAGAGGGAGTCAAGCTATTCTCCAAGGCACCTGAGGGCAGAACAAGAAGCAATGGGTGGAAACTAATCAAGGAGAGAAGCCACTTAGAACTGAGGAGGAATTTCCTGACGAGTGAGGACAATTAACCAGTGGAACTGCTTGCCACCAGAAGTTGTGGGTTAGGGCTTCCTGCCCGAGCAGGGGGTTGGACTTGAAGACCTCCAAGGTCCCTTCCAGATCTACTCTGATTGATTGATTGACTATTTTAAGCAAAGGCTGAAATCCTCGAAGGTCTCGTGCTCGAACGGTGGGGTGGGGGTGGACTAGAAGACCTCTAAGGTCCCTTCCAACACTCTGATTCTCTTAAAATGGGGCAAAAAAAACCTCAGGAGCCGGGCAGAAGTCAGTAAATGGACAGCTGAGGAGCGCTAGGTGCTGCCAGGCGCGGTGTGCTAGGGAAGGATCCAAAGGAAAATTCCTGCACAGGTGTTGATGGCGCCTGCCTTACTTTGCGCATCTCCAATATGGCCTCTGCCTCTAAAAATCTTGCTCCTGAGCATGTGCCATCATCTGCCAAGACCGACTGGGGGTCTGAGAAGCGGGGTAATCCCTCAGCCTGAGGAATACGGGTCAGTGTTGTGGAGAAAAACGGGAGATCTAGAAAAAACAGAATGGGACGGGGACCTCGGAGGTCTTCCAGTCCAGCCCCCTGCTCAAGCAGGAAGACCCTTTGGGCCACTGGTTCGCCAACCTTGGTGGACCGGCCCGGTGCGTGTATATATCAGTGGCAGCTGCACGCATGCACGCCTGGCTCCGTTGGTGTGAGCGGTGTCCGTCCGCAGACCCCGTGGATACGAGTGCCACTTCGCGCGGGCTTCCCCGTCGTTCGAACAGGCTGCAGCCTGGTGGCGGGCCCCTGCCCACGGCTTGGGGACCCCTGACCTAAACCGTTTTCGACAAATCTCTTCTTAAAAGCCACACGTTCTGGTGGCAAGCAGTTCCATGGGTTAATGGTCCTCACTATTAGGAAGTTTCTCCTTATATCTAAGTTGCTTCTCTGCTTGATAACTTTCCACCCGCTGCTTCTCGTCCTGCCTTCGGGTGCTTTGGAGAAGAGGTTGACTTCCCCACCCACCCCTCTTCTTTGGGGCAGCCCCTCAAATATTGGAAGATGCTATAATGCCCCCTCTAGTACTTCTCTTCATTAAATTAGACATGTCCTCCAGTCCCCTAATCATCTTTGTTTCTGTTCTCTGCATTTTTTCCAAAGTCTCAAAAGTATTTATTTTTTTTATATCGTGGCGACCAAAACTGGGTGATCTTCTTCTCCCTTCTCACCCTCCCCCCACTCCCCAAAAGATCCAAAACCATATCCTTGACGCGGCCCGGTCCGAGGGCATCCAGGAGAGTCAGGACAGCCTCTTCGCCTACCTGATCGAAAGAGTCCGGAACAATCTTCACGTCGTGCTGTGCCTCAGCCCAGTGGGGGACCCCTTCAGGTGAGGCTTTCTGGGACCTGAACTTTGGACGGTCGTTAAATGAATAGGCTACCAGTTCATCGTGCCTGTAGTGGACCGGCAAAATGCAGCGGCCATAATTTGCTTGGGCATCTGGAAGGCGTTTGACTAAGTAGAAAAGGCATTTGACAAAGTAGAAAAGGCATTTGATAAAGTAAACAAGGCATTTGATACAGTGGACAAGGCATTTGATACAGTGGACAAGGCATTCGACATTGTAGGCCACAACCTACTTCTTAGTCTGCTAGAAAAAATGTGGGATAGAGGGCTTGACCACCAGATGGGTTCACAACTGGCTGACGAGTCGCACTCAGCGAGTAATCCCTAATGGGTCTACATCCACATGGAGGGAAGGAAGCAGTGGGGTACCACGAGGTTCCGCCTTAGGCCCAGGACTCTCCCAATACTTTCATAAATGAACTTAGATGAGGCAATAGAAGAGGAACTTACCAAATTTGCAGGTGATGCTAAGCTGGCGGGAATAGGCCACACCCTAGATGACAGGCTCAAGATCCAGATGATTACAGATTAACAAGAGTTGGAAGGGACCTCAGAGGTCATCTAGTCCAACCCCCCCCCCCGCCTAAGCAGGAGACCCTAAGGTCATTTCCGACAGAGGGCAGTCCAGTCTCTTCTTGAAAGCCTCCAATGATGAAGCTCCCACAATTTCTGAATAACAGAATAATAACAGAGCTGGAAGGGACCTCGGAGGTCATCTAGTCCAACCCCCGCCTAAGCAGGAGACTCTACGCCATTTCTGACAGAGGGCAGTCCAGTCTCTTCTTGAAAGCCTCCAATGATGAAGCTCCCACAATTTCTGAATAACAGAATAATAACAGAGCTGGAAGGGACCTCGGAGGTCATCTAGTCCAACCCCCGCCTAAGCAGGAGACTCTACGCCATTTCTGACAGAGGGCAGTCCAGTCTCTTCTTGAAAGCCTCCAATGATGAAGCTCCCACAATTTCTGAATAACAGAATAATAACAGAGCTGGAAGGGACCTCGGAGGTCATCTAGTCCAACCCCCCCCCCCCCCCGCCCAAGCAGGAGACCCTTTCGCCATTCCTGACCGAGGGCAGTCCAGTCTCTTCTCGAAGTCCTCCAGGGATGAAGCTCCCACAACTTCCGGAGGCAACTTCTGTTCCATGGGTTGATGGTTCTCACTGCTAGAAAATTCCTCCTTATTTCCAGATTGACTTTCTCCTTGTTCGGTTTCCATCCATTCTTCCTTCTCTGGCCTTCGGGTGCCTTGGAGGATAGCTTGACCCCCTTCCTCCTCTCTGGGGCAGCCCCCCCAAATATTGGAAGGCTGCTATCCTGTCTCCCCTGGTCCTTCTCTTCCCTAGACCAGCCATGCCCAGTTCCTGCAACCGTTCATCGTATGTTTGAGCCTCCAGTCCCCTGACAGACTTCAACACTGGGCCCTATCTAACAAAATTCAGGGTAGAGAAAATTAAAGTGTTACACTTAGGCAAGAAAAACCCAAAGGACACATATAAACTGGGTGAAACCTGGCTTAATAGCGGTCACTGTGAGAGGGATCTTGGAGTCTTAGTGGACACCCACTAAATAGGAGCCAGCCGTGTGCAGCAGCAGCCAAAAAAGCCAACGCAATCCTCAATTGCATTAACAGAGGGATGCAATCAGGACAGTGGTGGGTTTCAAAAAAATTTCGAATCTACTCTGTGGGTGTGGCCTCCTTTGTGGGAGTGGCTTGCCGGCCATGTGACCTGGTGGGAGTGGCTTGCCGGCCATGTGACCTGGTGGGAGTGGCTTGCCGGCCATGTGTTTTCTTTCTTTCTTTCTCTCTCTCTCTCTCTCTTCCTTTTGTCTCTCTGTCTCTATTTCTTTTTTTCTTTCATCTCTCTCTCACTTTTTATTTCTTTTTTCTCTTTTTTTCTTTCTTTCTTCCTTTCTTTCTCTTTCTTTCTCTGTGTGAGTCTGTGTGTGTGTGTGTGTGTGTGTGTGAGTGGTGGGTTTCAAAAAAATTTTGAACCTACTCTGTGGGTGTGGCCTCCTTTGTGGGAGTGGCTTGCCATGTGACCTGGTGGGAGTGGCTTGCCGGCCATGTGTTCTCTCTCTCTCTCTCTCTCTCTCTCTCTCTCTCTCTCTCTCTCTCTCTCTCTCTCTCTCTCTTCCTTTTGTCTCTCTGTCTCTATTTCTTTTTTTCTTTCATCTCTCTCTCACTTTTTCTTTTTTCTTCTTTTTTCTTTCTTTCTTCCTTTCTTTCTTTCTTTCTTCCTTTCTTTCTCTTTTTCTCTCTGTGTGAATCTGTGTGTGTGTGTGTCAGTGGTTGGTTTCAAATATTTGACGAATCTACTCTGTGGGTGTGGCCTCCTTTGTGGGAGTGGCTTGCCGGCCATGTGACCTGGTGGGAGTGGCTTGCCAGCCATGTGTTTTCTTTCTTTCTTTCTCTCTCTCTTTCTCTCCTTTTGTCTCTCTGTCCCTTTTTCCTTTTTTTTCTTTCATCTCTCACTTTTTCTTTCTTTTTTCTTTTTTTCTTTATTTATTTCTTTCTTCCTTTCTTTCTCTTTCTCTCTCTGTGTGAGTCTGTCTGTCTGTCTGTGTGTGTCAGTGGTGGGTTTCAAAAATGTTTGGAACCTCTTCTGTAGGTGTGGCCTGCTTTCTGGTGGAACCTCTTCTAACTGGTTCAGTAGATTTGACGAACCGGTTCTACCGAACTGGTGCGAACTGGTAGGAACCCACCTCTGAATCAGGATCAAGGGAGGAACTAACACCACTCTATAAAGCCTTAGTAAGGCCACACCTGGAGTCCTGCATCCAGTTTTGGTCACCACACTATAAAAAAGAGGTTGAGACTCTAGAAAGAGTGCAGAGAAGAGCAACCAGGATGATGAGGGGACGGGAGGCTCAAACCTACGACCGACGGTTGCAGGAACTGGGCCTGGCTAGTCTAGGGAAGAGAAGGACCAGGGGAGACAGGAGAGCATCTTCCAATATTTTGAGGGGCTGCTCCAGAGAGGAGGAAGGGGGTCAAGCTATTCTCCAAAGCCCCCAAAGGCCAGAGAAGGAAGAATGGATAGAAACTGACCAAGGAGAGATTCAACCTGGAAGTAAGGAGGAATTTCCTGACGGTAAGGACAATTCCACTCATGGAACAGAAGTTGCCTTCGGAAGTTGGGGGAGCTTCATCCCTGGAGGCTTTCAAGAAGAGACCGGACTGCCCTCTGTCGGAAATGGCCTTAGGGTGTCCTGCTTGGGCCGTGGGGTTGGGGTTGGACTAGATGACCTCCAAGGTCCCTTCCCGCTCTGTTATTATTCTGTTATTCAGAAATTGTGGGAGCTTCATCCCTGGAAGCTTTCAAGAAGAGACCGGACTGCCCTCTGTCGGAAATGGCCTTAGGGTGTCCTGCTTGGGGTGGGGGAGGGGTTTGGACTAGATGACCTCCAAGGTCCCTTCCCGCTCTGTTATTATTCTGTTGTTCGGAAATTGTGGGAGCTTCATCCCTGGAAGCTTTCAAGAAGTGACTCCGTTTGGAAATGGGGTCGGGTCTCCAGCTTGGCTGGCCGGGGGGGGGGGGAGGCGTTGGGCTAGATGACCTCCACGGTCCCTTCCAGCTCTGTTAATCTGTCAGGCGAGGTGTTCGGGGTGGGTCGCCTATAGACAAAGTGGGGAGAAGGTTCTGCGTGGAGCAACAGTGACCTCCAGTGGCCAAGGAGCCACAGGACTGGTGAACGGGAGAAACGTGTGGGGTGGGTTTAGAGATTGGAGGGGGGAGAGGGGCAGGCAGACCCCAGGTTGAGGCGCAGAGACAAAGGCCCTCTAATTCTAATGGTCAGCGAGGCTTTGAACCCCCAAATGGCCCAAGGATCAACCCATAACGTCAGTTTGAAGCCTGGAGGTGAATTAAGCCCCATTGAAAACGGTAGAGGATCTCCTGCTTGAACAAAGGGGTTGGACTAGAAGACCTCCAAGGTCCCTTTCAGCTCTGGCCTCCGAAACCAAACGACAGGCAGTCCCTCTCCTTGAGTGACCATTCGGCGTTAGAACAGCGCTGGGAAGAGTGATCCAGGGCCGTTTTCCCACACTTAACGACCGTTCGACACCCCCACCGTCGCGTGATCAAAATCCAGCTATTTGCATTTATGACGCTTGGGACGTCATGGGATCCCCGTTTGCGACCTTCAGGCAAAACTCCCTTGACAGCTGTCTCGCCTTAGCAACCAATGTTGGTTTCGATTGTGGTCGTAAGTTGAGGACTAGCAGTAGTTTTCCCCAGCTGTGGAAAGCATTAGCAGATGCTGAAACCCACTCTTGGGAGGGGGGGGGTCTTTAGAGCGTTGGTAAGAAGCTGCCTTTCTCTCTTACTATGTCAATCAGAATAGAGCTGGAAGGGCCCTTGGAGATCTTCTAGTCCATCCCCTGCTCAGGCTGGACTAGAAGACCTCCAAGGTCCCTTCCAACGCTGTATTCTATTCTGGATAAGAAGCAATGGGTGGGAGACTATCAAAGAGAGAAGGAACCTAGAATGAAAGAGATATTTTTTTCTGACGGAGAGGACAATTAACCAGGGGAACTCCTTGCCACCAGAAGTTGCGCGTGCCCCAACACTGGAGGTGTTTAAGAAGCGAGTGGACAGCCATTTGTCTGGAATGTCATAGAATCCCCTGCTTGAGCAGGGGGTCGGACTAGAAGACCTCCAAGGCCCCTTCCGACTCTGCTTAATTTGTTGTTATGCTCCAGGAACCGGATACGCCAATATCCCGCTTTGGTGAACTGCACGACCATTGACTGGTTCTCGGAGTGGCCAAAGGAAGCCTTGCTGGAGGTGGCGGAGAAGTATCTGGAGGGCGTGGATTTGGGCACGGTGGGAAAAGGGCAGCTTCGACACGGTGAGAGCCCACCTCCCGCCCAAGAGGGGAAATCCTGCAAAACACCGGCCAGGGGCTTCGAGATATGGGTGTCCGAGTGGACAATCATTTCAAGATGAGCCAGCCCTGTGCGGCAGCTGCCAAAAAAGCCAAGGGATTAGAAGAGAGTAAGCGAACCGCAATGGGGAAACATATCATGTGAAGTGTTAATGCCATTTTTATAAGGCCTTGATAAGGCCTCCGAATTCCCCATGCCTGTTTTTCCCCCTCTCCGATCCCCTAGAATAGAGAGATTGCAGAGGAAGGGATTAGAAGAGAGTAAGCGAACCGCAATGGGGAAACATATCATGTGAAGTGTTAATACCATTTTTATAAGGCCTTGATAAGGCCCCCGAATTCCCCATGCCTGTTTCCCCCCCCCTCCGATCCCCTAGAATAGAGAGATTGCAGAGGAAGGGATTAGAAGAGAGTAAGAGAACCGCAATGGGATACATATCATGTGAAGTGTTAATTACCATTTTATAAGGCCTTGATAAAGCCTCCGAATTCCCCATGCCTGTTTTCCCCCCCTCCAATCCCCTAGAATGGAGAGATTGCAGAGGAAGGGATTAGAAGAGAGTAAGCGAACCACAATGGGGAACATATCATGTGAAGTGTTAATACCATTTTATAAGGCCTTGATAAGGCCCCTGAATTCCCCATGTCTGTTTTTCCCCCCCTCCGATCCCCTAGAATAGAGAGATTGCAGAGGAAGGATTAGAAGAGAGTAAGCGAACCACAATGGGGATACATATCATGTGAAGTGTTAATACCATTTTATAAGGCCTTGCTAAGGCCCCCGAATTCCCCATGCCTGTTTTTCCCCCCCCTCCGATCCCCTAGAATAGAGAGATTGCAGAGGAAGGGATTAGAAGAGAGTAAGGAACCGCAATGGGGATACATATCATGTGAAGTGTTAATACCATTTTATAAGGCCTTGATAAGGCCCCAGAATTCCCCATGCCTGTTTTCCCCCCCTCCAATCCCCTAGGAATAGAGAGGATTGCAGAAGAAGGGATTTGAAAGAGAGTAAGCGAACCGCAATGGGGAAACATATCATGTGTTAATACCATTTTAAGGCCTCCGAATTCCCCATGCCCTGCTTTTCCCCCCCTCCGAATCCCCTAGAATGGAGAGATTGCAGAGGAAGGGATTAGAAGAGAGTAAGAGAACCGCAATGGGGATACATATCATGTGAAGTGTTAATACCATTTTATAAGGCCTTGGATAAAAGCCTCCGAATTCCCCATGCCTGTTTTCCCCCCCTCCAATCCCCTAGAATGGAGAGATTGCAGAGGAAGGGATTAGAAGAGAGTAAGCGAACCGCAATGGGGAAACATATCATGTGAAGTGTTAATACCATTTTATAAGGCCTTGATAAGGCCCCAGAATTCTCCATGCCTGCTTTTTCCCCCCTCCGATCCCTAGAATAGAGAGATTGCAGAGGAAGGGATTAGAAGAGAGTAAGCGAACCGCAATGGGGATACATATCATGTGAAGTGTTAATACCATTTTATAAGGCCTTGATAAGACCCCAGAATTCCCCATGCCTGTTTTTTCCCCCTCCGATCCCCTAGAATAGAGAGATTGCAGAGGAAGGGATTAGAAGAGAGTAAGAGACCGCAATGGGGAAACATATCATGTGAAGTGTTAATACCACTTTACAAGGCCTTGATAATGCCCCCGAATTCCCCATGCCTGTTTTTCCCCCTCTGATCCCTAGACTAGAGAGATTGCAGAGGAAGGGATTAGAAGAGAGTAAGCGAACCGCAATGGGGAAACATATCATGTGAA
Source organism: Thamnophis sirtalis (assembly GCF_051295495.1). Classification (NCBI taxonomy): domain Eukaryota; kingdom Metazoa; phylum Chordata; class Lepidosauria; order Squamata; family Natricidae; genus Thamnophis; species Thamnophis sirtalis. The sequence goes on along the minus strand of NW_028261384.1, from coordinate 141,166,683 downwards.
GTGTTAATACCAATTTATAAGGCCTTGATAAGGCCCCGAATTCCCCATGCCTGTTTTCCCCCCCTCCGATACCCTAGAATGGAGAGATTGCAGAGGAAGGGATTAGAAGAGAGGTAAGCGAACCGCAATGGGGAAACATATCATGTGAAGTGTTAATTACCAATTTATAAGGCCTTGATAAGGCCCCCAAATTCCCCATGCCTGTTTTCCCCCTCCGATCCCCTAGAATGGAGAGATTGCAGAGGAAGGGATTAGAAGAGAGTAAGCGAACCGCCAATGGGGAAACATATCATGTGAAGTGTTAATGCCATTTTGTAAGGCCTTGATAATGCCCCCGAATTCCCCATGCCTGTTTTTCCCCCTCCGATCCCCTAGAATAGAGAGATTGCAGAGGAAGGGATTAGAAGAGAGTAAGCGAACCGCAATGGGGGGAAACATATCATGTGAAGTGTTAATACCATTTTATAAGGCCTTGATAAAGCCTCCGAATTCCCCATGCCTGCTTTTTCCCCCTCTTCGATCCCCTAGAATAGAGAGATTGCAGAGGAAGGGATGAGAAGAGAGTAAGAGAATCACAATGGGGATACATATCATGTGAAGTGTTAATACCATTTTATAAGGCCTTGCTAAGGCCCCCGAATTCCCCATGCCTGTTTTTCCCCCCTCCGATCCCCTAGAATTGAGAGATTGCAGAGGAAGGGATTACAAGAGAGTAAGATAGCACAACGGGTGTATATATCAAGGCTCCGGGAATTCTAGGAGTTGAAGTCCCGGCAATTTGAAGCTACCACATTTGGAGACCCCCTTGGTCTGAGTCCGTGATGGCGAACCTGAGGGCACGCGGACCATTGCCCTTGGTCAGCTGTCAGGGTTCCAAATAGCACCCAAAATTAATCAGAGTCCGAGGCAAAGATTCCTCAAAGTTCCAATTGATGAAGAGAGCCACGTTGGCACATCTGGGAAAACCCACATCTGAAAGCTTCCCGGTTTTCCCCACCCAGTTGAAAGTTCAAGATCTTGCATCCCACACCCATCCCAGGGTCCCATCTTCCACTGCCCTGCTGGCAGTTCCACCCTCCAGATCCGGTCAGGTGCAGAGCTGGAAAGAATAAAGGATGACCTTGGCTTTCTAGAAAGAATGTTGTTATGGCTACCTATCGTCTAACTCCATACAATCCCCTCCTCCCATTTTCCCACCATAGAAAAATACCTAGTAGAAAAATAGAAAGTGTGGACAGGCCTAACGTCCAAAAGAAAGATGGTGTGTGCCAGCCAGCTGATTTTCGGCTTTCGAAGGGCCTCCGGAGGGCTGGGGGAGCCCATTTGCGCCCTCCCCAGGCTCCAGTTTAAGCCTCCAAAGCCAAAAACGGGCCTACCAGAAGTTCGGAAATGGGCCATTTCCAGCTTCCAGAGGACCTTTGTGGGGGGGGGAGGCATCATTCACCCTCCCCAGGCTTCAGGAGGGCGGAGGGGGTCGTACGTGCATGCGCGAGGGAGGCGCGGGGGCTATTGAATTATGGGTGTGGACATGCGCACACATGCTTTCAGCCCCCGAGCCAAAAAGGTTAACATCCCTGGTCTAGGGTCTCCTGCTTGAACAGGGGGTTGGATTAGATGACCTCCAGGATCCCTTCCAACTCTACGATTCTGTATTCCCACTTTCACCCAGATGCAAAAAGCGAGTGGCTAAAATCTTTGTCACCATGCACTGGTCAGTGGCCAGATACTCCCACAAGATGCTGCTGGAACTCCGGCGCCATAACTATGTGACACCCACCAACTACCTGGAGCTGGTGTCCGGCTACAAGAAGTAAGGCGGGGGGGGGGATTTGGGGCACCGGGCAGGCGGAACGCAGGAGAGCCAAAGGGCCGGATGCACCCCTTTTGCGAGTGACCCAGTCCTCGGACAGCGGTCCCCGCATCACGAGCCTTCTCCTGTCCACCCCGTTTGCAGGCTGCTGGCCGAGAAACGGAAGGAGCTTTCTGACCAGGCCAACAAACTCCGCAACGGTCTCTTCAAAATTGACGAGACCCGAGAAAAAGTCGAGGTGATGACCCTGGAGCTGGAGGAGGCGCGGAGAAGGTGGCCGAATTCCAGAAACAGTGCGAGGAATACCTGGTGATCATTGTTCAGCAGAAACGGGAAGCCGATGAGCAACAGAAGGTGGAGCGTCCGAGGTTCGGAACCGCCTATTTCTCGTCCGAACCTGTTGTGGCCTGCCAGCAGAGACGGCAGCAGATTCGGAGAGTGAGGAGGTTGGGGAGGAAGATGGGCCATTCCTGGAGTCTGGGGAAGGCTCTGAGGAGGGCTCTGTGTCGGAGGCAGAGAGGGGGACCAGGGCCGTCTGACAGTTATCAGCTGCCTTCGGAGTCAGTCATCAGTGAGGCAGAAGAACAGCTGGAGCCTGTTCCCAGTGTGCGCACGCACAGAGTGGCCAGACGAAGGGAACAGCTAAGGAACAAGGGTCGACTTGGGAGTAAGGCCACAGGTGGATGGTGAATGGCCCCTCCAGAGGAAATAAAAGAGGAGCGAAAGGGGAGTGGAGTTTGCAGGAGACAGTTAGTTCGCTTCATTGGTTTGGAGACTCATTGCCACGTTTTGGAGATTTCGGCCTGTCAGCTCTCCAAGCCAGATAAGGTCGGTGACTGTAAATCCTCCCTTGAAAGACTTTGCTGGATGTGAAAGAGCAGAATTCACAGCCAATTCATAAAAAGGGGTTTTGTCAGGGCAAGGAGTTTGCTTTAGGTTCTCGGGAACACAACCTGTCCTGGGCGTCGTCGTCACTCTCTCTCCTCCTCGTTCTCCCGCAGACGGTGTCGGCCAACAGCGAGAAGATCGCTGCCGAGGAGATCAAGTGCAAAGCGTTAGCCGACAATGCCCAGAAGGATCTGGAGGAAGCGTTGCCCGCCTTGGAGGAAGCCATGAAGGTAGGTGAGAAGAGGACATCTCCCTCTAGCGCAGGAGGGGGCTGTCAAACTCCAGCCCGAAGGGCCGGATCTGCCCCGCGGGTGTGCTTAAATCTGGCCGCCAGCCTGTAAATATTAAAGGACGGATTGTGCTTCCTTTGACAACCCAAACGGGGGGCATGGAGCCTCCATGCGGCCCGTTTTTGGTTGCCAGAATGCTGCTGGAGGCTGGGGAGGCCAAAACCCTCACGCAGCCCGTTTCGGCTTCCCCAGCTTCCAGGACCACTCTGGCAACCAAAACGGGTCATAAGGGGCCCGTGAATTGCCCTCCGCGGGCCCAGGGTGCTGCCGGAGGACTGGATTAGACCGGATTACAATTTTAAAGAAATATATTTTTATTAAACAGGTTTTTTCCACTTTTTTAAAAACATGCCGTAAATATCCTCTTTGCAACATTTCTAAGCATCCTTTTTATCCGTACATATATACTTTTATATATCTCTATATGTGTGTGTCTATTTTTTACATCTTTTTCATCTACTCGTATAGTTATTTATACTTATATTTATTCTATTCCTCTTGTTCTTTCCATGTATTTATTTCTATACACTACATTTTATGTAGTAGGATAGTCTTTATTGTCATTGTACAAAATAAATACAACAAAATTGTATTTATCCTTCTGTGTGCCTATATTTCTCTTATGCTTCTTATTCCCTACTATTTTATATACAATCTAGCTTACTTTTTTCCCCGCCTTGTTAATTCTGTGGTTTTATGATTATTTTCTAATTTCTAAAATCTTTTTCCCCTCTGTTTAATGGTTTCTTATTCTTTGCATCTTCCCTCTAGCCGTAAATTCCGTACCGAAATAATCCTTTTTTTCTTTTTCCTTCTTTTTTCGTTTCTGCGATAATTTGGCACCAGGGAGGTGAAAACCAATTTCGTTGTCTTTATTTTGTACGACGACAATAAAGATTATACTTCTACTCCGATTCTTCTTTTATTTCTTTTGTGCGTCTGTCCATTTCAGCGCATTCGAATATTTTATTTTTTTAATCACATTTTCTTCTTTGGGTGTTATTTTTGTTTTTTCCAGTTCTGTGCGTATATGATTCTTGCTGCAGTTATTACAAGCCATATGAAGTATTTGATTTCCCCCCTCATAATTCCCTCTAATTATCCCCATTAAAAATAATTCTGGTTTCAATTCTATTGGTTGCGTAATTATGGACTGGATTATAATTAACGTGGCCTCAAGTAAGTTTGCCTGATCTGGGTAGAGAACAAGCCACGGTCCTGTAGTTAATACTACAGTTTCATGCCAGATTTTACAATACTGTGGGTCCATTTAATCGGCAATCTATCACCGACAGCCGTTCCTATTTACTAACTATCCTGGAAATTTCCCTCGCTCTGAGATCTTGTATTATCATCTTATTTACGCTATTGAATTTTTTTATTTTATTAGGTGAATAATAAAAAGTACAATGGTATCAATCGCTTCTCTGCCTGGAAAAGCAATTTACTATTAAGCAACGGGGGTATAAATTTAGAAAATAAAAGTTTAGCGGAGGTAGAAGAATAAGTAGTGAATGTTCGAAGAGATAGGAAGATGGGTGTAGTAAAGAACTGTGGAAAGAAAGAAGAGGAGGGGAGAAAAATGCATCTTGAGCCTGTGTCAAACACCCACCGTGGCCACGCCTATCTCAGTGGCCACCCACTGTTCTGTCCTAAGCTTCCCAAGAGCACGAAACCGACTCCTCGTCCCGATGAAACCCCTTTTATTTAGTTGAAAAGGAATTCCTCTCCAGCAAAGTCCCGGCCAGCAGTCTTTCACGAGATTTCACAACTACAGACCTTTATCAGGTTTGGAGAACTGCCAGGCCGATATCCTCTAAACGCCACGCTGTAGCAGCAATTCCTTGAAGAGCATTCGGAGACTTCAACTTGTCCAGAATGCAGCCACGCAAGCGATTGTGGGTGCACCTCGGTACACCCACGTTACACCTATCCTCTGCGAGCTGCACTGGCTGCCCTATTGGTCTCCGGATACGCTTCAAGGTGCTAGTCGTCACTTATAAAGCCCTTCATGGTATTGGACCTGGGTACTTGAGAGACCGCCTGCTGCCAATTACCTCCCAAAGACCCATCAGATCACACAGATTAGGCCTCCTCCGGATTCCATCTACCGGCCAATGTTGATTGGCGACCACCCGGAGGAGGGCCTTCTCTGTGGCAGCTCCAGCCCTTTGGAATGAACTCCCCGCGGAGATCCGGACCCTCACCTCCCTTCAGGCTTTCCGTAAAGCCGTTAAAACCTGGCTGTTCTGGCAGGCCTGGGGTTGATGAGTTCCCTTCCCCGCTCAAATTGTGTGACTGTTGATTGTTTTTAAATTTTCTCTGTATCCTGTTTTTGCCTTGTCTGTATTAGCAATAGCAATAGCAATATCAGTTAGACTTATATACCGCTTCATAGGGCTTTCAGCCCTCTCTAAGCGGTTTACAGAGTCAGCATATCGCCCCCAACAACAATCCGGGTCCTCATTTTACCCACCTTGGAAGGATGGAAGGCTGAGTCACCTTGAGCCGGTGAGATAGAACCGCTGAACTGCAGATAACAGTCAGCTGAAGTGGCCTGCAGTACTGCACCCTAACCACTGTGCCACCTCGGCTCTATTACCCCCCTTCCCCTGGGTTTGTTAGCCGCCCTGAGTCCCTCCGGGAATAGGGCGGCATATAAATGAAATAAACCTATAACCTATAACCTATTACTTAGCAAGAAGTCAGGAACAGATCTTCACCCTCACGAATTGAACTAATGGTCTCCTGCAAACTCACTCCCCTGTCGCTCCTCTTTATTCCCTACGGGAGGGGCCATTCAACGTCCACCTGTGGTTTTTACTCCCGAGTCGACCCTTGTTTCTTAGCTGTTCCCTCTGTCTGCCACTCTGTGCATGCGCACACTGGGAACAGGTTCCAGCTGTTCGTCTGCCCCACTGATGTCTGACTCTGAAGGCAGCTGATAACTGGCATACGGTTCTGGCCCCCTCTCTGCCTCCGACACAGAGCCCTCATCAGAGCCTTCCCCAGACTCCAGGACTGGTCCAGGTTCCTCCCCAACTTCCTCACTGTCTGAATCTGCAGCTGGCTCTGCTGGCTGCTGGCGCACCACAACACACGCACACACACACACACACACACCAGGGGTGGTTTCTTGCCACCATTACTACTGGTTCAGTGGCCAATTTTTTTTGCAAAAGATGGTGACGCTGAGGATAGAACCGGTACGTTCACGTGTCCACCGGAGTTACTACCTATTTGGCTGAACCATACCATACCGTACTGGTAGGAACCCACCTGTCTCACTTTCTCTCTCTCTCCCTCTCTCTCTCTCTCTCTCTCCCTCTCTTCTCCCCACTCTCTCTCTCTCCGTCCATCACACTCTCTCTCTCTCTTTCTCCCTCCCTCTATCCCTCTCTCCCTCTCTCTCTCTCTTTCACACACACACACACACACACACACAGACACACACACAGATGATGCAGCCCTCAATGAAATCGAGTTTAACACCCCTGCTGTAGGGCCAACATAGAAGGTTGGCGCCTTGAACATTTGGGGAGACTCTGGGGATGGGTTTTGGAGCGTGCTTGACCCACCCTTGTGTCTCCTTAGGCTTTGGAGTCCCTCAACAAGAAGGACTTGACGGAGATCAAGTCCTACGGCCGGCCGCCCACCCTGGTAGAGACGGTGATGCAGGCCGTGATGATCCTGCGGGGCAACGAGCCCACCTGGACGGAAGCCAAGAAGCAGCTAGGTAAGAGGTCTCCGAGGAACCCATCTTGAGGTCCAAACGGGTGTCATCTGCCTGTGGTGGACATCTTGGTTTCCTTGGAATGAACCTTCAACTCTCAGAGGGTGGACCTCAGCGTGGTTCTCCTGGTGTGGGGGGGGGGGGGGATGGAGAGGATGGGTGGGATGATTTGATGGCTCTCTGACCCCACCTGGGTCCTTCAGGGGAGCCCAACTTCATCAAGCAACTGGTCTACTTCGACAAGGATAACATCTCCGACAAAGTTCTCAAGAAGATCAGCGCCTACTGCTCCCAGCCAGATTTCCAGCCAGACATCATCGGGCGGGTCTCGGTGGCCGCCAAGTCTCTGTGCATGTGGGTGCGAGCCATGGAGGTGAGATGGGGGTTTTCGGTGAGGGACGGCCTTTTCTTGGTCTTCACCAGGCGTGGGATTCAGCCGGTTCGGGCCGGTTCGGGCGAAGCGGTTGCTAACATTACATCTGGTTCGCCGAACCGGTAGTTGCAAGGACTGGCTGGCCCCGCCCGCCCACCCACCTCTCCCAGGAGTCTCCACGCGGCCCGTTTTGGATACTAGGTAAGTGGAGGGCCCGTGTGGAGGCTCTGGGAGAGCGAAAAATGGGCCTCCCAGAAGTTCCGGAAGTTTCTGGAGGCTGGGGAGGATGAAAAACGGGCCTCCTGGAAGTTCCGGAAGTTTCTGGAGGCTGGGGAGGATGAAAAACGGGCCTCCTGGAAGTTCCGTAAGTTTTTGGAGGCTGGGGAGGATGAAAAACGGACCTTCCGGAAGTTCCAGAAGTTTCTGGAGGCTGGGGAGGATGAAAAATGGGCCTCCCGGAAGTTCCAGAAGTTTCTGGAGGCTGGGGAGGATGAAAAACGGGCCTCCTGGAAGTTCCGGAAGTTTTTGGAGGCTGGGGAGGATGAAAAACGGACCTTCCGGAAGTTCCAGAAGTTTCTGGAGGCTGGGGAGGATGAAAAATGGGCCTCCCGGAAGTTCCAGAAGTTTCTGAAGGATGGGGAGGATGAAAAACGGGCCTCCCGGAAGTTCCGTAAGTTTCTGAAGGATGGGGAGGATGAAAAACGGGCCTCCTGGAAGTTCCGGAAGTTTTTGGAGGCTGGGGAGGATGAAAAACGGACCTTCCGGAAGTTCCAGAAGTTTCTGGAGGCTGGGGAGGATGAAAAATGGGCCTCCCGGAAGTTCCAGAAGTTTCTGGAGGTCGGGGAGGATGAAAAACGGGCCTCCCGGAAGTTCCGGAAGTTTCTGGAGGCTGGGGAGGATGAAAAACGGGCCTCCCACCATGATGCAGGAGGCCGAGCAGGCCCTGGCCACGCCCACCAAACAACCAGGCAGAGAACCGGTTGCTAAAGTGTTTGAATCCCGCCCCACGGCTTGCTAAGGTCTCCCCTCTCCCGCAGATGTACGGGCGCATCTACCGCGTGGTGGAGCCCAAGCGCGCTCGCATGAATGCCGCCTTGGCCCAGCTGGCAGAGAAGCAGGCGGCCCAGGCCGAAGCTCAGGAGCGGCTGCGAGAGGTCGGTTCTGTGGAGGCAGAGGAAGACCTGGGAGAGGGCTTGGCCGCTCTCAGCTGTGTGGCGTCGATTCCCGGAATCCCCCAGCCAGCATGGATTCTGGGAGTGGAAGTCCACCGGTCTTAAAAGTGGCCGAAGTTGAGAAACGCTGACCCCGGGGGGTTAGATTGGCTACTGGAGGGGTGGGAATCTGGGGGAGGTCCTCTTTGTCCTGGAGGGAAGGAGAAGGGAAGGGAAGGAGGCAGGGAAGAATATAGATGGGAAGGAGGGAGGCAGATGGGAAGGAGGAGGGGAGAGGGAGTGGGAAAAGGAAGGAGGAGAGGGAGGCAGAAAGGAGAGGGATGGGAAGAAAGGACGGAAGAGAGATTGGAAGAAAGAGGGAAGGAGATGCGAAGAAGGAAGGAAGGAGTAGAGATGGAAAAAGGAGGAAAATGTGAAGGAGAAGCAAGGGGGGAAAGGGAGGAAAAAAAGAGAAGGATGGCAAGGAAGGAATAAAGACTGAAAGGAGAAAGAATGAATGAAGGGAGGGAGGAAAAGGGAGGGAGGCAGGAAGGAAGGGAGGGAGCGAGGAAGGAAGGGAAGAAGGAAAAGGGAGGGAAGGAAGAAGGAAGAAAAAGGGAGGGAGGGAGGAAAGGGGAGGGCGGCAGGAAGGGAGGGAAGAAGGAAAGAAGGAAAAGGGAGGGAGGGAAGAAGGAAAAGAGAGGGAGAGAAGAAGGAAGGAAAAGAAGAGGGAGGGAGGGAGAGGGAGGAAAAGGGAGGGAGGCAGAGAGGGAGGGAGGGAAGAAGGAAAGAAAGAAAAGGGAGGGGGAGGGAAGAAGGAAAAAGAAGGGAGGAAAAGAGAGGGAGGGAAGAGGAAGGAAAGAAGGAAGAGGGAGGGAGAGGAAGGAAAAGGGAGGGAGAGAATCAGGAAAAGAGGGAGAGAAGAAGGAAGGAAAGAAGGAAGAGGGAGGGAAGGAGAGGGAGGAAAAGAGAGGGAAGAAGAAAAGAGAAGGCAGAGGGAGGAAAAGGGAGGGAGGGAGGAAAAGGGAAGGAGGGAAAAAGGAAGGAAAAGGGAGGGAGGGAAGAAGGGAGGAAAAGGAGGAAGGAAAGAAGGAATGGCGCGTCTGTGGCTGGCCCTGAGACCCTTCCGCCTCCCACCAGGTTGCAGAGAAGCTGGAGATGCTGAAGAAGGAGTACGAGGAGAAGCTGGCGCAGAAGGAGGAACTGCGCAAGAAGTCCGAGGAGATGGAGATGAAACTGGACCGGGCTGACAAGCTGGTCTCTGGCCTGGCCGGGGAGAAGATCCGCTGGGAGGAGACCGTCAAGGTAGGCCTTCATCCTAACCCTAACCTTCCCTTCCCATCTCTCCCTTCCTTCCTCTCCCTCTTCCCCACTTCCTCCTCTTTCTTCCCCTCCCCTTCCGCCCTGGCTGAGGAGTTCTGGGAGTTGAAGTCCACAGGTCGCCGCCTGGCCAGGGTCAGGGACCCCCCCCTCGGGGTAGCTAAACGGTTCTCGTTTTCCCGCAGGGCCTGGAGGAAGATCTGGGATACTTGGTGGGCGACTGCCTCCTCGCCTCGGCCTTTGTGTCCTACATGGGGCCCTTCCTGTCCGTTTACCGCGATGAAATGCTCTCCCACATCTGGATGAAGCAGGTGAGACTCACGGGCACCTCCCGCTCTCCTCCGGGTTGGCTGCCGAGTCCAGAGTTGGCTTTCTATCCTTCGCTGGAGAGGCTCCTCTGGGCGTTTGGACCTCGCTGGTCACACCTGCCCTGTCCTCCTCCTCCTCTTCAAACGGGACAAGGATCTGGGTCTCAAAAACCGCACTGGATCTTCAAACAAGACGTGGTGCGGTTTTTGAGACCCAGATCCTTGTCCTGCCCTTCCCGCTTTGGGGAGAACCTCCCTCATGGGATGGATCTGGGGGAGGTCCCAGGTGCTCAAGGAAGGCCCCCGTGATTCCAAGATCATCATCATCCTCTTTTGACGACCCCATAATCCCTTGCGGGGTGGAGTCTGAGCAACTGAATGGAGCTAGCAGAGTGTTTTACTGGCCGGATGCCTTTCCCTGTTGCCAATGCGGAGTTTTGTTCGGCAGATATATTCTCATTGTGCCCAGAGAGAGAAATATCTGCCTCTACTTAGGATCGAACTCATAGTCTCTTGATTGTGAGGCGAGAGATCCACCTCTAGGCCACCGCACCACTCAGCATTTAGGCTTGTATCATCATCACTTTTTAACGACCCCATAATCCCTTGCGGGGTGGAGTCTGAGCAACCGAATGGAGCTAGCAGAGTGTTTTACTGGCCAGATGCCCTTCCCTGTTGCCAGTGTGGAGTTTTGTTCGGCAGATATATTCTCATTGTGCCCAGAGAGAGAAATATTTACCTCTACTTAGGATTGAACTCACCGCCTCCAGATTGTGAGGCCTCCACCTCTAGGCCACCGCACCACTCAGCATTTAGGCTTAGAGCATCATCACCATCATCATCATCATCATCATCTTCTTCTTCTTCTTTTAACGATCCCGTAATCCCTTGCGTGGTGGAGTCTGGGCAATTGAATGGAGCTAGCTGTGTCTTTACTGGCCAGATGCCCTTCCCTGTTGCCAATATGGAGTTTAGTTCGGCAGTAATATTCTCGTGGTGCCCAGAGAAAGAATTATCTGCCTCTACCTAGGATCGAAGATGGCCGGGACTTACCGTGTTCTGGTGCTGCTGGCTCTCTTCGGATTGCTCACCGTTTTCCCTCCCGCAGATCCGGCAGTTTCATGTGCCCTGCTCACCCATGTTCACCTGCGACAGCTTCCTCTCCAACCCAACCATGGTACGCACCTGGAATATCCAGGGACTGCCTTCCGACGACTTCTCCACCGAAAACGGGATTATCGTCACGCGTGGAAACCGGTGAGGTTGGGGCCTTCTGGGCCGGCTGGAATGGAGGGGCCGGGGGGCTTTGAGGGGCTTTGAAGAAGTCCATCTGGAGACCCTTCCTCACCGAGGAATGGAAGAGGTTCTAAGGTGGCTTCTTGGCTTCTTCCTTAGGTGGCTCTGATGATCGACCCTCAATGCCAGGCCAGTAAGTGGATCAAGAACATGGAAGCCAAGAAAGTGAGCAGCTACCTTTGACACACACACACACACACACACACACACACACACACACACTGGCCCAAGCAGAGCTTCCACCCGGGGCCACTCCTCCCTCCCTCTCATTCCTCTGGCTCCCTCCCTCCCTCCTTCCTTCTTCCCTTCCTTCTCATTCATATCTCCTTCTCCTTCCTCCTCGCTTCCTCCATTCATTCCTTCACTTTTTCCTTCTCAACCCCAGCTCCTTCCTTCTTCCTCTTCCTCCCTCCTTCCCTCCCTCTTTCCTTATTCCTCCCTCCTTCTTCTCCTCCTTCTTCCTTCCTTCCTTCCTTCCTTCCTTCCTTCCTTCCCCACTTCTCATTCTTTCTCATTCTCTTCTCCTTCCTTCTTTTCCTTCCTTCCTTCCCCACTTCTCATTCTTTCTCATTCTCATCTTCCTTCTTTCCTTCCTTCCTTCCTTCCTTCCCCACTTCTCATTCTTTCTCATTCTCATCTCCTTTCTTCCTTCCCCACTTCTCATTCTTTCTCATTCTCATCTTCCTTCTTTCCCTCCTTCCTTCCTTCCCTGCTTCTTATTCTTTCTCATTCTCTTCTCCTTCCTTCTTTCCTTCCTTCCTTCCCCACTTCTCATTCTTTCTCATTCTCTTCTCCTTCCTTCCTTCCCCACTTCTCATTCTTTCTCATTCTCATCTTCCTTCTTTCCCTCCTTCCTTCCTTCCCCGCTTCTTATTCTTTCTCATTCTCTTCTCCTTCCTTCCTTCTTTCCTTCCTTCCTTCCCCACTTCTCATTCTCTTCTCCTTCCTTCCTTTTTTCCTTCCTTCCTTCCCCACTTCTCATTCTTTCTCATCACCTCCCTCTCTTCACCTTCCTTCCTGCCTTCCTTCCGTCCTACTCCTCTATTCATTCTCTCATTCTCATCTCCTCCCTCCTTCCTTCCATCCTTCCCTTCCCTCCTTCCTTCCTTCCTTCCGCTTTTCTCAATCTCTCTCATTTGTATCTCCCTCCCTTCTTTCCTTCCTTTCCTTCCTTTCTCCCTCCTTCCCTCCCTCTCTTCACCTTCCTTCCTTCTTCCCTTCCTACCTACCCCTCTATTCATTCTTTCTCATTATCTCCTCCCTCCTTCCTTCCGTCCTTCCCTTCCTTTCTTCCCTTTTCTCATTCTTTCTCATCTCATCCTCCCTTCCTTTGTTTCTTTCCTTCCTTTCTCCCTCCCTCCCTCCCTTCTCATTCTCATTTACTTACTTACTTACTCTCTTTCTTCCTCCCTCCCTCCTCTAGGCTGTGCCAGGGCTCCCTGCCAGCTGAGTGCCCTGCGGGAGTCCCTGGAGTCGCCTCTTCCCCCACCAACACTTGGGGGTGGGTGGGCAGTCAGCGATGGGCCCCAAACAGCCCCCTGGCTCAGAGACCCTCTTCCCCACCGGACCCCCACCCAGACCCTTTCCTTTCCTCCCTGGCCCAATAGGGCTTGAAGATCATCGACCTGCAGATGCCCGATTACCTTCGCATCCTGGAAAATGCCATCCAAATCGGCTCCCCGGTGCTGCTGCAGAACGTACAAGAGGAGCTGGACCCCACCCTCGCCCCCATCCTCAACAAGTCCGTCACCAAAGTGGGTGCGTGCCGGGCAGCCCTTAGGAGCAGGCCTGGGGTGGGTGGGAGGTGTGGAGTCTGTTGTGGCCCCGCAGCGGCCGACAGAGCTGGCAGCAGACTCGGAGAGTGAGGAGGGTTGGGGAGGAACATGGGCCAGTCCTGGAGTCTGGGGAAGGCTCGGACGAGGGGCTCTGCGTCGGAGGCAGAGAGGGGGCCAGGGCCGTCTGACAGTTATCAGCTGCCTTCGGAGTCGGACATCAGTGAGGCAGAAGAACAGCTGGAGCCTGTTCCCAGTGTGCGCACGGGCAGAGTGGCCAGGCGAAGGGAAGAGCTAAAGAACAGGGGTCGACTTGGGAGGAAGGCCACAGGTGGACGGTGAATGGCCCCTCCCAGAGGAAGTAAAAGAGGAGCAACAGGGGAGTGGAGTTTGCAGGAGACAATTAGTTCCGTGAATTGGTTCATGGCTCTCCGCGACTCCTTGCCAAGTTCTGCGGATATTGTCCTGGCAGCTCTCCAAGCAGATGAGGTCGGTGACGTAAATCCTCCCTTGAAAGACTTTGCTGGATGGGGAAGGAGCAGAATCCACAGCCAATGAATAAAAAGGGTTTTTTGTCGGGACAAGAAGTCTGCTTCATGTTTGGGGAAGCCTGGGTTAGAACAGAGTCCCCACTTGTGCTCCCGTGACCCGCCTCTAACCCCACCCCGCGTCTGGCAGGTGGGCGCATGCTGATCCGGCTGGGCGACAAGGAGGTGGATTACCACCCTGACTTCCGATTCTACCTCACCACCAAGCTCTCCAACCCTCACTACACGCCCGAGACGTCCTCGCAGACCACCATCGTCAACTTTGCCGTCAAGGAGCAGGTAGGCGCTTCTCCCGCAGTGCCCTCCGGGGGGCGATGCAGGAGGAACCTCGGCTTCCCGGGGTCGGGGTGGGTGGGCGACGGGTGCAGGACCCACTGAGTGCCCTCCGTCCTGCTTTAAGGGCTGGAGGCCCAGCTGCTGGGCATCGTGGTCCGGAAAGAGCGGCCCGAACTGGAGGAACAGAAGGACTCCCTGGTGCTCAACATCGCGGCCGGCAAGGGGAAGCTGAAGGAGCTGGAAGACGAGATCCTCAGGTGGGAACTTTTCGGAGACAGACTCACAACCAGGGGTGTGGTTGAAAAATTTTAGTAACCGGTTCTCTGCCCGGTTGCTGGGTGGGCGTGGTCTACTCAGCCTCCTGCACCACGATGGGGAGGGGGGGCATTTTTGCCCTCCCAGAGGCTCGAGGCTCTCCGGAGAACCTCCGGAACTTCCGGGAAACCCGTTTTTCACCCTCCTCTGCACTTACCTGACACCCAAAATGGGCCGCCTGGGAGGAAGAGGGGCCAGTCAGTCCTTGCAACTACCGGTTCGGCAAACCAGATTTAAAGTTACCAACCGCTTCGCCCGAACCGGTCCGAACCGGCTGAATACCACCCCTGCTCACAACTTATGTGTGACGATTCCGGGCACGGCACAGAGATAATACTGGTGGCTGGCCCCTTTATTGCTCCAAATTTTCCCCAATGCTCCCACGTATCAGGCAAGTCCCAGAGCAAAGTGATCTCACACACACACACACACACACACACACCTCCAGAAATAGTCCAGCACAACGTTGTGAGTGCCATGGCTGCAAAGCAAGAAATCCAGGAGGCAAGTCAAGGAGTCCAGAAGCAAAAGAGCAAGGCACGTAATCCAGAAATCCAGCAAGAATGCCAGGAATCCAGGAAAGTACAAATGTCGGCACTCGACACTCCAGGAATTCAGTGTTTGTTCCCAACAAATCCGCCTTCCCACAGGGTCTCCTTAAGCCTCAGTCCCAGGTTGTGCCTTGCGAAGGGAGGTGGGGCGCTCTCATCCTGAGTAGTTGGGTCAGCCTGCTCTGTTCTCGCCTTCTCTCCACTCTCCGTGCTCTTGGATCAGGAGGAGGTGGTTCTTGCTCCTTGCCTGAGCTCTCTCTCTCTCTCTCTCTCTCTCTCTCGTGTTCACTGCTTAGTGTGTCTTGTTCATCCTGCCCCCGTTCCTCCCTTCCTACAAGCCGTCCCAATCCTGAAAGACCCTGGCCTCACTCGGCCTGCTCCTCCCCATTTTCCTCCCAAGTCAACGAAGGCTCCCTCACCCCCTTTCGATCTGCTCCAGTTCTGACTCGATTTCCTGCACAGATTCAGACTCCAATAGTGTCGGTGAGGCATGAGAACTTTGTGTACATAGCCATGTGTGCAAAGAACAATTTACATTGAACAGCGGACACGCACATGCCCTGCAGGTTGCGTGGGGGTAGTAAAACCGGCAGGAACCCACCCCTGAGGCACGGGAAACGCACGTTGCTCAGGCCCTTGTCCTCCCGCCCGCAGGTTGTTGAACGAAGCCACCGGCTCCCTGCTCGACGACGTGCAGTTGGTGAATACCTTGCAAACTTCCAAAGTGACCGCCACGGAAGTGACGGAGCAGCTGGAGACCAGCGAGATGACGGAGATCAAGATTGACACCGCCCGGGAGGCGAGTACCCCACATTGTCGGAGTTCTTCTGCGCAACAGAGTTTCCAACCTCGGCCCCTTTAAGGCGGGTGGACTTCAACTCCCAGAATTCCCCAGCCAGCCAGCCATGCCTTCGCCTCCCCTCCCAGAGTCCCTCTGGGAGTAGGGCGGCATACAAGTTTAATAAATAAAGACTACCTCCTATAGTGGAGAGATTGCAGAGGAAGGGATTGTAAGAGAATAAGCACATCGGTGGGTATACACATCAAAAAATGTATGAGTGCCAGGGAATTCACATGCCTTCAGGTGCGCAAGGTTGGAAAAACCTCACTGTAAATCCGGGGTGTCAAACTGGCGGCCCGAGGCCCACATGCGTCCCGCGCAGGCCACGCCCAGCCCAGTTCCACAAGGGGAAAAACATGTGTGACGGCAAGGTGACGCCACGAGTTTGACGTCCGTGCTCTAAAAGCCAAACTTGGCCACTGTAAGACCCATGGACTTCACTTTCCAGAATTCGTCAGGCAGCAATTCCCCCCTTTGCTGAAGTCAAGATATATTACGTCGGACGCATACCCACCGTCTACTGAAGTTATCCTATCAAAAAAACGCAACAAAGGCAGTCTAGCCACATTTATCGTTGTCCTCTCCATGGTGAATTCTGGAAACAAACAAACACACACACACACAGTGGGTTCCGCGCGGTATGGCCCAGTACGGGTGTACCGGTGGAAGCTGGGAGCAGCGGCCACCATATCGGAACGGTGACTCACTGGGCCCACCCGCTTGTGCCCGCGTTCCTTACTGCTTTTTGAGGGAAACGGGCCAATTGCGCACTCGCGCACAATGTATGGTGCCCGTGCGACCTCCGCCGAGCAGCTGGGGCGTCGCAGGGTGGTGGTGTGTGCATACGAGCGCAGCATGCATGTCGGAGGTAGACGCCCGGCCCCGTTGCAGCGTACCGGGTGGGACCGGATCCGGAACCCATCTCTTCCCCTCCTCGTCGTCTCTCACCCCACACACACACACTCACACACCGTCTACAGGTTCCCCTTTCTGAGGCTGAGATGGCATAGGGGATACAGGACTCTCCCGGAAGAACAGCTGGGCCTGTTTCAGCCGATTCGTACCGGTTCGCCCAAACCGATAGTGGAGATTGCGGGTCAGCCGGTCCATCCGCCCTGGCTCTATGCCGTCCAGTTTAGCCACCTTTTCAAGCCACGCGCATGATCAAAACGCATGCACAGAAGAATGAGCACATGCACGGGCCTTTATGGATGTGCATGGATGCGCACGCTCACATTTGCGAACTGGTAGGGGAAAGTAAATGAATACCACCCCTGGGCTGTTCCCTCGCTGACCCACTCCGCTGTTTCCTCTAGGCCTACCGGCCTTGTGCCCAGAGAGCCTCCATCCTCTTCTTCGTGCTCAATGACATGGGGCGGATCGACCCCATGTACCAGTTCTCCCTGGACGCCTACATCGACCTCTTCAACCTCAGCATTAACAAGAGTCATCGCAGCCACAAGCTGGAGGAACGAATCCGACACCTCAACGAGTACCACACCTACGCCGTCTATAGGTCAGCTGACCCCCTGTAAGGTTTCCTAACAATGCCCGAATTGATTCATGAGTCTCGAGCCAAGTTTCAAAGGAAAACCAGTCATGTATTAGGGGCACCCTTTGGGCAGGACCTCATTGCAGTCAGATCTGAGCCTCATTTGAATTAGAGCTGAACTTTATCTCTGTTTCCCCCCTTCCTTCAGTCTGTGTCATAAATCACATTTCCCAATGAGGTGCACCCCTCCCAAGTCTGTGGCAGTCATCTGAGATCCGACTTCAGCTGACAGTACACGTGGAACGCACTGCCCCTCCTTCTCTCACTATGGCACCGTTGGGAGTTGACACCCCCTCTGGCCACCCTTGGGGGTCCAGGGAACGTCACCAACCAACCGGAAGTCCCCAGCCGCCCATCCGCTGCTCCCCACTGAAAAAGGGAAGGGTTTGCAAGTGGCAGGCAGTGGTCCGAACCAGTACAGTAGCCTTGAGTTATGACTACAGGTAGTCCTCAACATACAGTCGTTCATTTAGTGACTGTTCAAAGCTACAACGGCACTGACTTACGGCCATTTTTGATAGTTACAACTTTTGCAGCATCCCCATCGCCACGTGACCAAAATTTGGCCACTGACTCGTATTTATGACGGTCACAGTGTACCCCAGAGTGACGTGATCCTCTTTTGCGGCAAGGTCCACGGGGAAGCCGAATTCACTTAACAACCGGGTTACTGATTTATCACCTGCAGCGATTCACTTAACAACGGTGGCAAGAAAGGTGATAAAATGGGGCATAGCTCACTTGACAAAATGTCTCACTTAGCAGCATAAACTTTGGGCTCCATTGGGGTCGTAAGTTGAGGACAACCCGTGTAATGCAGGGTTGTCCTGCCCCTTGTGCTCGTTAAGTTGTAACGGTCGTAAAGCCGAAAATATTTCAGTAAAAAGTTTTGGCAGGACAGCCCACTTCTCTGCTTCCCTTTCCTTGAAATTAGAGGTAATTAGAGGAATATCAGCTGGCTTCTGCTCTCACATGCCCTGTCTTCATTTTACGATGGTCGTTAAGTGAACCTTGTGGTCATTAAGCGAACCGGTGGGCCGCCATGGCCGTGCTTTGGCTGGAACGAGAAATAATTGCCAAAAAACCCCATTGCAATGACCTCAGGTCCGGATCGTAAGTCCTTGTTTAGTGTCCGTCATAACTTTGAGTGACCGGTCGTAAATCGAGGCTGGCTGCACAGGTTCAAGTTGGCAGCTCACAAATTCTGCAGCAAATCGGAGCTTGGTGTGGGGAATCCACCCCGGAGGCTGTCTCTTTTCCTTCCAGGCTGATGGGCTTTGGAGTCCTCCCGGTGAGGCAAGGGGCGGGGTCAGTGTGAAATTAAGGGGAGACTTCTGCTCCCACGAACCTCGGGGACTCCAGCCTCTGGGGATGGAGTGAGGCCTGAGACCCCCACTCCTCACCAAGGTGTATCTCCTTTGCACAGGTACACCTGCCGGGGTCTCTTCGAGAGACACAAACTGCTCTTCAGCTTCCAGATGTGCGCCAAGATTCTGGAAATGTCCGGCTCCCTCAAGATGGACGAGTACAACTTTTTCCTGCGAGGCGGAGTGGTTAGTGCTGGAGATGGGGTGGGGGGGGTAACACTTTGGGGGGGGCTGGCGTTGCTTGTTGGTTTATTTAATTTATATCCCACCTTGATTGCTTTGTAAGGGATTCAAACAGGTGAACCTACCGGATGTTCCTCCCGCCCCCTCCTATTTTCCGCACAACGACAACCCTGTGAGGTGGGTTGGGCTGAGACAGAGACTGGTCCAAAGGCACCCAGCCGGCTTTCATGCCTAAGTCAGGACTAGAACTCCAGGTGATTGGCCCAGAGTCACCCAGCCGGCTTTCATGCCAAAGGCCAAACTACAACTCCCATTTTCCTGGTGATTGGCCCAGAGTCACCCAGCCGGCTTTCATACCTAAGGCGGGACTAGAACTCCCATTTTCCTGGTGATTGGCCCAGAGTCACCCAGCTGGTTTTCATGCCTAAGGCGAGACTAGAACTCCCAATCTCCTGGTAATTGGCCCAGAATCACCCAGCCGGCTTTCATACCTAAGGTGGGACTAGAACTCCCATTTTCCTGGTGATTGGCCCAGAGTCACCCAGCGGGTTTTCATGCCTAAGGGGAGACTAGAACTCCCAATCTCCAGGTGATTGACCCAGAATCACCCAGCCGGCTTTCATACCTAAGGTGGGACTAGAACTCCCACTCTCCAGGTGGTTGGCCCAGAGTCACCCAGCCGGTTTTCATGCCAAAGGCCAAACTACAACTCCCATTTTCCTGGTGATTGGCCCAGAATCACCCAGCCGGTTTTCATGCCTAAGGCGAGACTAGAACTCCCAATCTCCTGGTAATTGGCCCAGAATCACCCAGCCGGCTTTCATACCTAAGGCGGGACTAGAACTCCCATTTTCCTGGTGATTGGCCCAGAGTCACCCAGCCGGTTTTCATACCTAAGGCCAAACTACAACTCCCAATCTCCAGGTGATTGGCCCAGAATCACCCAGCCGGTTTTCATGCCTAAGGCCAAACTACAACTCCCATTTTCCTGGTGATTGGCCCAGAATCACCCAGCTGGTTTTCATGCCTAAGGCGAGACTAGAACTCCCAATCTCCTGGTGATTGGCCCAAAGTCACCCAGCCAGCTTTAATGCGTAAGCAAGACTAGAATTCCCAGTCTCCTGGTGTATGGTCAGATTCACCCAGCCGGCTTTCATATCACTGAACAACTGTAGCGTGAAAGGTCGTGAATTGGGGGCAAAACTCACTTAACCCTGTCTCACTTAACAACATAAAGTGTTTGGGCTCAACGGCGATCGCGAGTCGAGAATGATCTATATGTGATTTCTTTTTCCCCCTTATAAACAAGCTTCAATAAGTCAGATGACCGAGACGGTAGTATCTGAATACAAATCCTTTTAAAACATTCCATATTTTATTGCGATTTTCATTCAGGGGATTCGTTATTACCCCTTTGCAAGTCCCTGTATGTTGTGCCAGGCGCACGGTCCAGTCGTCTGAGGAAAGCTCGGGCGAGGGCTCTGCGTCGGAGGCAGAGAGGGAGCGAGACAGCAGTGAGGCAGAGGAACAGCTGGAACCTGTTCCCAGTGTGCGCGTGCACAGAGCTGCCAGAAGACAAGAACAGCTAAGAAAGCAGGGTCGACTTGGGAGTCAAGCCCCACCTTGGAGGAACGAACGAGGAGGGGGGCTTTTGCAGGAAGCAATTCGTTCACTCGGTCAGTTCAAGAGTGGAAAGTTCTCTGTGTGACTATTAAGAGACTCTGTGCCAAGTTTTGCCTTGCCCAGTGTTTGGAACCTAGCTATCTAGCAGCTTGCCAAGCAAGATAAGGTTTGTGTGGATGAATATTCCTCGGAAAGACTGTTTGCCGACTGCGAATGAAAGGAATTCACAGTCGCGTCAATAAAAGGGGGCTCGAGGACTTCCGGTGGGCGGGGACCTGAGGAGGGTTGTTGTTTTTAAACAGCTCCGAAATCGCTTGGCCCTTTTGCAAAAGGTCTCCTCCCATCCCCGCTTTCTGTGTCCTCCTGGCAGGTGCTGGACCGGGAAGGGCAGATGGACAATCCGTGCACCAGCTGGCTCTCCGACATCTACTGGGACAACGTCACGGAGCTGGATAAGCTGACCAATTTCCACGGCATCATGAATTCCTTCGAACAGTATCCCAGGGACTGGAACCTTTGGTACACCAACTCCAAGCCGGAGAAGGCCATGCTGCCAGGTCGGATCCCACCCCCCTCCACCCCCCCCCACCCAATCTCCTCTTGCCGAATTCTCCTCGTCTCTGGTGCCCTGTCGCCTTCTGCACCCGTGGCGGAGAAGCCGGAAGGGAAGGGAGTCTGGGAGCTCAGGGTCGAATGGGTGGGGGTCTTTGGTGGGGAGGTTTGCCGGGAGGAGGAGGAGGAAGACGGTGGGGTCCTTGGTGCTCCCCAATTTTCATGGTTTTCTTGCAGAAGTTTCATGACCCAACAACCTAATGTCATCAGTGCTAGAAGGGAGTAGGGTTTGCGGGAAGGAGGTGGAGGAGGAGGGGGGTAATGCAGAGTGGTCTCTGCATTTGATGGTTTTCTAGGGATCAGTGCTACATACGCAAAGCTTACGACCTTCTAGCACTGATGATATTCCCTAGTTGGGTCATGAAACGTCTTCAGGAAAACCACCCAGCTCAGAGAGCATCAAGGACCCCACAGTTCCTCCTCCTCTTCCTCCTCCTCCTCCTCCTCCTCCTCCTCCTCCTCCTCCTCCTCCTCCTCCTCCTCCTCCTCCTCCTCCTCCTCCTCCTCCTCCTTTCTGCAAACCCCACTCCCTTCTAGCACTGATGATGTTCCCTAGTTGGGTCATGAAACGTCTGCAGGAAAACCACCCAGCTCAGAGAACATCAAGGACCCTTTTCTTCTTCTTCTTCCTCCTCCTCCTCCTCCTCCTCCTCCTCCTCCTCCTCCTCCTCCTCCTCCTCCTCCTCCTCCTCCTCTTCCTCCTCCTCCTCCTCCTCCTTTCTGCAAACCCCACTCCCTTCTAGCACTGATGATGTTCCCTAGTTGGGTCATGAAACGTCTGCAGGAAAACCACCCAGCTCAGGGTGCACCAAGGACCCCTAACAAGCAGCAGAAGGTGGGTGGGAGCTGGCTCTCTAGGCCAGGCAGGCTTCCTCCAGCCCCACACTAACCCTCTCTTCCTCCCCCATCTCCCCCATCCCACCCCCATTCCAGGCGAGTGGGAAAACTCCTGCAACCAAATGCAACGGATGCTGGTCGTCCGGTCTCTGCGGCCGGATCGGGTGGCCTTCTGCGTCACGGCCTTCATCGTCTCCAACCTGGGCTCTCAGTTTATCGAGCCCCCCGTGCTGAACATGAAGTCGGTGAGCGAGGAGGGTGGTGTCCCTCCGAGTGGTGAAATTCAAGACTTTTCCCTTACCGGTTCTGTGGGCGTGGCTTGGTGGTGGGTGTGGCTTGGTGGGGGTCATGTGACTGGGTGGACATGGCCAATTAAAAAATTTTTTTTTAAAGCTTTAAAAAGTTTTTAAAAAGTTGTGATGATTGCGCGGCGCAGCTGATTGTCATAGCTGATTGTGGGAACCTTTTTTTAGTGTTTTTAAACTACTGGTAGTTAAAAATGCTTTTAAGAGTTTTTAAAAAGTTCTGATGATTGCACGGCGCAGCTGATTGTCATAACTGATCGTGGGAACCCATTTTTGAAACTTTTTAAAGCATTTTTAAACTACTGGTAGTTAAAAATGCTTTTAAGAGTTTTTAAAAAGTTCTGATGATTGCGCGGCACAGCTGATTGTCATAGCTGATCGTGGGAACCTTCTTTTTAGTGTTTTTAAACTACTGGTAGTTAAAAATGCTTTTAAGAGTTTTTAAAAAGTTCTGATGATTGCACAGCACAGCTGATTGTCATAGCTGATCGTGGGAACCTTTTTTTGAAACTTTTTTTTAGTGTTTTTTAACTACCGGTAGTGTAAAAAATGCTTTAAAAAGTTTTTAAAAAGTTGTGATGATTGCGCAGCACAGCTGATTGTCATAGCTGATCGTGGGAATCTTTTTTTGAAACTTTTTTTTAGTGTTTTTTAACTACCGGTAGTATAAAAAATGCTTTAAAAAGTTTTTTAAAAAGTTCTGATGATTGCACGGCACAGCTGATTGTCATAGCTGATCGTGGGAACCTTTTTTAAAACATTTTTTGCGTTTTTTAACTACAGGTAGTGTAAAAAATGCTTTAAAAAGTTTTTAAAAAGTTGTGATGATTGCGCGGAACAGCTGATTGCCATAGCTGATCGTGGGAACCTTTTTTTGAAACTTTTTAAAATGTTTTTTAACTACCGGTAGTGTAAGAAATGCTTTAAAAAGTTTTTTAAAAGTTGTGATGATTGCGCGGCACAGCTGATTGTCATAGCTGATCGTGGGAACCTTTTTTTGAAACTTTTTTTAGCGTTTTTTAACTACCGGTGAAAAAATGCTTTAAAAAAGTTTTTAAAAAGTTCTGATGATTGCGCGGCAATCTTGTCCTGCCTTCGGGGGCTTTGGAGAATAGTGGGGGGCCTCTTCTTTGGGGCAGCCTCTCAAATACTGGAATTCTGCTATCATGTCATCCCCCCGTCCTTCTCTTTGTTAAACTAACAGAATAACAGAAGAAAATTTGGAGGTCATCTAGTCCAACCCCCTGCTGAAGCAGAAGATCTTATACCATTTTAGACAAATGGCCATCCAGTCTTCTCTTAAACACCTCCAGTGATGGGGCACCCACAACTTCTGGTGGCAAGCAGTTCCCCTGGTTAATTGTCCTCACTGTCAGGAAGTTTCTCCTTAATTCTAGGTTGCTTCTCTCCTTGGTTAGTTTCCATCCATTGTTTCTTGTCCTGCCTTCAGGTGCTTTGGAGAACAGGTTGACCTCCCCCCCTCTTCTTTGAGACAGCCCCTCAAATACTCAGATGCTAACTCCCATCTTATCCTATCCTCTCCTGCTTTCTGCTTGCAGGTGGTGGACGACTCCACCACAAAGACCCCGCTGATCTTCGTCCTGTCTTCAGGTGTCGACCCCACCTCCTCCCTGCTTCAGCTGGCAGAGCAGTCGGGCATGGCTCAACGTTTCCATGCCCTGTCCTTGGGTCAGGGCCAGGCACCCATCGCCACGCGTATGATTAAGGACGGGGTCCACCAGGGTGAGTGCCAAGCCCTTTCCCCTCCCTTACCGGGACGGGCAACTTCATCTTCATCACTCCTCAATCCGGGAAGCCTTGGTGAGTCTTCCTGGGCCTTCACCTCCACAGGTAACTGGGTCTTCCTGGCCAACTGTCACCTGTCTCTGTCCTGGATGCCACAGCTGGACAAACTGGTGGAACAGCTGCAGGTCGAAGAGCCGCACCCTTCCTTCCGCCTGTGGCTGAGCTCCAGCCCCCACCCCGAATTCCCCATCTCTATCCTGCAGGCGGGCATCAAAATGACAACGGAACCCCCCACGGTAAGAACGGAGAGCCCCTGGGAGGGGGCCGAGTGTCTCCCAAGCTAGCCCCAAATGTGCCCTGCAAGTACCTGTCATCCAGAAAGCGCGCACACAGGTAACTGATTCAGCAGGATTCCTTAACTTCTCTTTACATATGATATAACACATGAAGTAAAGATACAATACCAAAAACGGGTTTTCCAACGTGGTAGCAAATACAGGCAGAGAAGAGTTTCAGTTCAGAGCGGCAGACTAGTTTAGAACTCCGCACAGACTCGGAGCTGCAGAGCGAAGTCAAGCCCAGGCTCCTCGCTGTCTTCTTGTTGCTCACCCAGCAAATACTCCGAAACAGCCCTCTTCGGCTGTCCCAATTGCCACATCTATTCATTGGCTGACCTCGTTGCCATGTCTTTGCCAAGTCATACACACCGTCAGTAACACTTTGCGGTTTCATCTTCTCTCGGTCTAAGCCAGGGGTGTCAAACACAAGGCCCGTGGGCCGGATCTGTCCTGCGATGTGGTCGGATCCGGCCCGCAGGGCTGTCTGTGACTTCGGCCCAGTCTGCTCGATGCAAAGAGGAAACATGCCAGTAATTTGGGGAATGACGTCAAACTGGCCACACCCACCCAGTCAGCCACACCCACCCAGTCGTCCACCACCACCCCGCCCTTTAACACCCAGAATTCCCCAGCCGGCTGGCTCTTTTTTCCCCACTTTGCTGAAGTCAAGATATATTACGTTTGACACCTTCCCACCGTCTATTAAGAAAGTTACCCTATCCAAAAAAAAAAGGAAGGAAGGAAATAATCTCGCCACCTTTCTTCTTCTCCTATCCGTGCTGATTTCTGGCAAACGCTTGCTGGCTGGGGGATTCTGGGAGTTGAAGTCCGCAAGTCTCCAAGTTGCCAAGTTTGGAGATTTCTGTTCTAACACAAACACACAACCTGGCCGCAGATTGAGACAGTGAGGCGGTTGGGGAGGAACATGGGCCAGTCCTGGTGTCTGGAGGCGTGGCACGACAAAACCGCGCTCGACTAAGCTGCGCCCGATTAAACCGCGTCGCTGACGTCATCAACAGGGCGACAACAGCCAGCGCGGAGAAAGAAGGGCGCTTTAAATAGCGCTTTGAAAGCAAGCCGATTCAACTTAAGGTAAGGGTTAGGTTTAGGGTTAGGTTAAGGGTTAGGGTTAGGTTTAGGGTTAGGTTAAGGGTTAGGTTTAGGGTTAGGTTAAGGGTTAGGGTTAGGTTAAGGGTTAGGGTTAGGGTTAGGGTTAGGGTTAGGTTAAGGGTTAGGGTTAGGGTTAGGGTTAGGTTAAGGGTTAGGTTTAGGGTTAGGTTTAGGATTAGGTTTAGGGGGGTTAGGTTTAGGTTTAGGGGTTAATTTTAGGTTTAGCGTTTACAGCGTGCTTCTGTCTCCGTACTGTTGTCGCGCTGTTGATGACGTCAGCTACGCGGTTTCGTCGAACGCGGTTTAGTCGAACGCGGTTTTGTGGTGGAACCGTCTGGAGGAGGCTCAGATGAGGGCTCTGCATCGGAGCATGAAACCCCGCATCTCACTTGGGGCTAAACCAAGGCGCGCGCCTCTCCCAGCTCCTTTCGCGGCTTCCCTATAGGGCTCTTAGAGACATGGTGCAGATGGGCGGGGGGGGAGGACGAGCGGACGAGCGGCGACCAGGTGGGCGGTGAGCGAGCGAGGGGGGTTTCAACGCTGGAACTGGTTCTAAACGGCACGCTAGATTTGTGGAACCGCTCCTAGCGAACCGGTTAGAAACCGGCAGGAACCCACCCCTGGCCTGGCATCTCTCCAAGCCAGATAAGGTCTGTGACCATAAATCCTCCTTTGGGAGACTTTGCTGGATGTAAAGGAGCAGACTTTACCGTGACCCATCAAAACCGCGGAGGACAAAATCGCGCTCGACGAAAGCGCGCATGTGACGTCATCACAGCGCGACGAAAAAATTTTAAAATTGAAATAAAATTAAAATTAAAGCAAGCCGATTCACATAAAGGTAAGGGTTAGGGTTAGGGTTAGGGTTAGGGTTAGGGTTAGGGTTAAGGTTAGGGTTAGGGTTAGGTTAAGAGTTAGGGTTAGGTTTAGAGCATTAGGGTTACGTTTAGCGTTAGGTTAAGGGTTAGCGTTAGGTTTAGCGTTACATTAACGGTTAGGTTTAGGGTTAGATTTAGGGTTAGGTTTGGGGGGGTTAGGGTAAGGTTTTCGCTTTATTTTTACATTTTTCGATCACAGCGCAATGTTTTCGTCGCGCTGTGATGACGTCAAATGCGCGCTTTCGTCGAGCGCGATTTTGTCCTCCGCGGTTTTGTGGTGGAACCGACTTTACATAAAAGGGGTTTTTGTCGGGGCCCGCGGTTTGCTTCAGGCTCTCGCGAAGCCTCGGTCAGCCCTTTCTCCATCCAAACAATCGTCCCGTCAAGTATCTACAACGTTTCATCGTGGATCTTCTTCACTTTCCCAAACCGGCCCTCCTCCTGGCTTGTCTCCCGCAGGGCTTGAAGGCGAACATGAAGCGCTTGTACCAGCTGATCACGGACCCCCAGTTCAACCGTTGCACCAAGCCCAGCAAGTACAAGAAGTTGCTCTTCGCCCTCTGTTTCTTCCACAGCGTCCTGCTGGAGCGCAAGAAATTCCTGCAACTCGGCTGGAACATCATCTACGGCTTCAACGACTCCGATTTTGAGGTGGGGGTGGGTCGCCTTAGATGGAGGCGATGGGGGGCAGGTGGGACAGGAGAGACATCGAAAGCTGGGGGATGGGCTCCGTGAACTCTGGCTTGGTAGCATGATGGCCTGACCCTAATCCTAATCCCTAACGCTAATCCTAATCTTAATCCTAATCTGGTCTGTCTTGGTGACCCGACCCTAATCCTTAACCCTAATGCTAATCTTAATCCTAATCCTAACCTGGTCTGCCCTGATGGCCTGACTCTAACCCTAATCCTAATCCTAATCTTATTCTTAATCCAAATCTGGTCTGTCTTGGTGGCCTGATGGCTTGACCCTAATCCTAACCCTAATCCCCAACGCTAATCCTAATCTTAATCCTAACCCGGACTGTCTTGGTGATCTGACACTAACACTAATCTTAATTCTAATTCTAATCCTAATCCTAACTTGGTCTGATCTGATGGCCCGTCTCTAACCCTAATCTTAGTCTTAATCCAAAATCTGGTCTGTTCTTGGTAGCCGGATGGCCTGACCCTAATCCTAATTCTTAACCCTGACGCGAATCCTAATGCTATCCTGCTCTGGCTTGGTGGCATGATGGTCTGACCCTAATCCTAATCCCTAACGCTAATCCTAATCTTAATCCTAATCTGTTCTGTCTTGGTGACCTGACCTTAATCCTTAACCCTAATGCTAATCTTAATCCTAATCCTAACCTGGTCTGCCCTGATGGCCTGACTCTAACCCTAATCCTAATCTTATTCTTAATCCAAATCTGGTCTGTCTTGGTGGCCTGATGGCTTGACCCTAATCCTAACCCTAATCCCCAACGCTAATCCTAATCTTAATCCTAACCTGGTCTGTCTTGGTGATCTGACACTAACACTAATCTTAATTCTAATCCTAATCCTAACTTGGTCTGATCTGATGGCCTGACTCTAACCCTAATCTTAATTCTAATCTATATGGGCTTCATGGCCTGATGGCCTGGCCCCCTAATCCTAATCCTAATCTTAATCCGTATCTGTTCTGTCTTGGTGGCCTGATGGCCCGAGTCTAATCTAATTCCTAACCCTAATGCTAATCCTATCCTCCTCTGGTCTAGTGGCCTGATGGTCTGACTCTAATCTTAAACGCTAATCCTAATCTAATCCTAACTTGGTGGCCTAGCTCTAAACCCTAACCCTAATCCTAACCTATGATGGTTTGGTGTCTTGATGGCCTGACCCTAATCCTAATAATACCTAACCCTTACGCTAATCCTAATCCTAATCTATTCTGCTTTGGTGGCCTGATGGCTTGACCCTAATCCCAAATCTAACCTTTTCTGGTCTGATGGCCTAACTAACTCTTACCTGCTCTGGTTGTGTGGCCTATTAGCCTAACCCTGCGCGGCCTAATGGCCTGACCTTAAACCTAACCCTAACCCGCTTTGGCTTGATTGGCCTGATAATCTGACCCTGACCCATTACCCTTTGTGGCCTGACCCTAATTTTGTGATCCGTTGCTGGATCACCTATGTGTCTACACTGAGTGATCAAGAGAGGCGAGGGGATGTGGCTGGCAGCAGAGAGATGGATTCGGGGGTGGGTGGCGGTCAGTGGGAGACAGCTTGGCCTGGCTTCTAAGCTACACATGAAAGGAGAAGAATGGCGGACTAGAGTAAAATTCCCCAAGAACGAGGGGGCATATTTGAGGGAGGAGGGATAAGAAAAGATGCACAAAGCCCAGAGATGAAGAAGAAGTGGCTAAGGATAGCTATTACTGAAAATCTCCCAGGCTATACAGAAGTCCTCAATTTACGATCACAATGGACCCCAAAATTTCCATTGCTATGCAAGGCAGTCATTCAATGAGTCTTGCCCCATTTTACGACCTTTCTTTCTGCAGGTTATGTAAATCACTGCCATTATTACGTTGTTAAATGAACCTGACCTCCCTGTTAACGTTACTCATCGGAAGGTCGCAAAAGGGGGATCCCCGCCACTGCCGTAAACCATTGCCAGGCGCCTGAATTTTGATCTGATGACAGTTGCTCGTCAGTGTGAAAAAAAAGGATTCTAAGTTGCTTCTCTTAGTGCCGTTGTAACTTGGAACGGTCACTGAACGAATAGTTGTAAGGATTGCCTAGATCTGTTAGGGCGAGAAGAGTTAATGTTTAGTGCGGCCCGATTCTGTCTATCATGCTGGATTGTTCAGTGTTTTTTACCCATGAAAATACATGGACTTCAACTCCCAGAATTCCCCAGCTGGCTCTTCCTTTGCTGAAATCAAGATATATTACGTCTGCCACATTCCCACTGTCTATTAAGAAAATGACCCTATCAAAAATATACGATAAATAGGTCTGGCTGTTTTTGTTCTTTGTCCTATCCATACTGAATTCTGGGAAATCTTTGCTGGCTGGGGAATTCTGGGAGTTGAAGTCCTCTCGTCTTAAAGTGGCCAAGGTTGAAGACCCCTGATTTAAGACTTGTGGACTTCAACCCCCAGAATTCCCCAGCCAGCTCTCTTTTTTTTCACTTTGCTGAAGTGAAGATATATTACGCTTACTGCATACCCACCGTCTATTAAGAAAGTTACCCTACGTGGCTGGCTGGGGAATTCTGGGAGTTGAAGTCCACATATCTTCGAGTGGCCCCGATTGCAAAAACACCATTCAGTGTCGTTTTTGGCTTGGGTTGGAGATCACGCCGTGGCTCCCCTCCCCATTCCACACTCACCTGTCTGCCAGGTGTCCGAGAACCTCCTGAGCCTCTACCTGGACGAGTACGAGGACACCCCGTGGGACGCTCTGAAGTACCTGATCGCAGGGGTCAACTACGGGGGCCATGTGACGGACGACTGGGACCGGCGTCTCCTGACCACGTACATCAACGACTACTTCTGCGATCAAACTGTGGCCACCCCTTTCTACAAGTAGGCCCTGGGCTGGGGAGGGTACTCAGTGTTTCTATTCTACATTCTATTCTAATTCTATTCTATTCTACATTCTGTATTCTATATTCTATATTCTATTCTACATTCTGTTCTATTCTATTCTATATTCTATTCTATATTTTATTCTATTATATTCTATATTCTATTCTACTTTTTACATTCTACATTCTATTCTGTATTCTATTCTGTTTTATTCTAATATTCTATTCCATTCTCTTTTCTATTCTATTGTTCTCTATTCTCTTCTATTCCATATTCTGTCTTCTATTCTATTCTATTCTACTGTTCTGTTCTATATTCTATTCTATTCCATATTCCATTCTATTCTATTCCTATTCTATTCCACATTCCATATTCCATATTCTGTTCCATTCCATTTCTATTCTATCCCTATCCCTGCTGGCTCTCTTCTGTTGATAACTATCCACACTTTTATATTTTGTTTCAAAGAAGAAAGCCATCATCATCATCATCATCATCATCATCATCATCATCATCATCATCATCATTAGTTGTAGTAGTAGTAGTATTATTGGTATTATTGGTATTATTAGTATTGGTATTATTAGTATTATTAGTATTAGTAGTATTGGTATTATTGGTATTAGTAGTATTAGTAGTATTAGTAGTGGTGTTAGTGGTGTTAGTATTAGTAGTATTAGTATTATTAGCATTATTAGCATTATTAGCATTATTAGCATTATTAGCATTATTAGCATTAGTATTAGTAGTATTAGTAGTAGTGTTAGTATTATTAGTATTAGTATTATTAGTGTTAGTATTAGTAGTATTAGTAGTATTAGTAGTAGTGTTAGTAGTGTTAGTATTATTAGTGTTAGTATTATTAGCATTATTAGCATTATTAGCATTAGTATTAGTAGTGTTAGTAGTGTTAGTAGTGTTAGTAGTGTTAGTATTAGTATTAGTAGTATTAGTAGTATTAGTAGTGTTAGTAGTAGTGTTAGTATTAGTATTAGCAGTATTAGCATGATTAGCATGATTAGCATGATTAGTATGATTAGTAGTATTAGTATCATTAGTATCATTAGTATCATTAGTATCAGTATTATTAGTATTGGTATTATTAGTGTTATTAGTATTAGTGTTATTAGTGTTATTAGTATTAGTATTATTAGTATTATTAGTATTATTAGTATTAATAGTAGTAGTGTTAGTAGTGTTAGTAGTGTTAGTAGTATTAGTAGTAGTATGATTAGTATGATTAGTATGATTAGTATGATTAGTATGATTAGTATTAGTATTATTAGTACAATTAGTATTATTAGTATTATTATCAACAATGATAATGATAATAATAATAATTTGTTTTGCAATAAAAGCTTGAACAAAGCTCAGTGTGTAGCCACCTGTCCTTTGCATGGGGTTCGAGCACCGCACGCCTTCTCCTAAGCACTCCCGGTTCTCTCGGCAGGCTAACGGTGTTGGACACTTACTACATCCCCAAGGACGGCAACCTCTCCTCTTACAAGGAGTACATCAGCCTCCTGCCAGGCATGGACCCCCCGGAGGCCTTCGGCCAGCACCCCAACGCCGACGTGGCCTCGCAGATCACCGAGGCCCGGACCCTCTTCGAAACGCTGCTCTCCCTCCAGCCACAAACCACCCCCACCGGAGTAGCCGGGCAGAGCCGCGAGGACAAGGTAACGGCCTCTTCGCGAAACCTGGTTTGGCCCGGTTCGAGCTGCTCGTGTCATAGAGATGTCCAAGCGGGTTTAGCCTGGCACGGGTGCCAACCAGAGCCGGACGCGAGAGGCGGTTCTGGGAAGTTTTATCCGAGTATTCCAGCGAAGGGCTCCCGTTGGCTAAAGGAGCCAAGACCCGATACGCAAATACAAATTTTATACAGTTATGATAACGTCCTTAATAACTCCCTGAATCATAACTGTATCACCTTTGCGACTTCCTTAGTCATCCCTCATTGCTTCCCTGACACGTGTTTCTTTCGATCGGATTCCTCCACGGGAAGTCCTCGACTTACGACCGCGGTGGAGCCCACAATTTGGGTTGCTAAACGAGACGTTTGTTCAGGGAATTTGGTCCCGGTCTAGGACTTTTCTTGCCGCGGTTGTTAAGTGAATCCATGCAGTTGTTAAGTTAATGAATAGAGTAGAATAGAATAGAATAGAATAGAATAGAATAGAAAAATGGAATGGAATGGAATAGAGAATAGAATATAGAATAGAATGGAATTGAATTGAATAAAATTCAGAATAGAATAGAATTCAGATTAGAATAGAATAGAAATCAAAATAGAATAGAAATCAGAATAGAATAGAATTGAATTCAGATTAGAATAGAAATCAGAATAGAATAGAATTCAAATTACAATAGAATAGAATATAGAATGGAATGGAATAAAATTCAGAATAGAATAGAATAGAATTCAGATTAGAATAGAATAGAAATCAGAATAGAATTGAATTGAATTCAGATTAGAATAGAAATCAGAATAGAATAGAATTCAAATTACAATAGAATAGAATATAGAATGGAATGGAATAAAATTCAGAATAGAATTCAGATTAGAATAGAAATCAGAATAGAATAGAAATCAGGATAGAATAGAAATCAGAATAGAATTGAATTGAATTCAGATTAGAATAGAATAGAAATCAGAATAGAATTGAATTGAATTCAGATTAGAATAGAAATCAGAATAGAATAGAATTCAAATTACAATAGAATAGAATATAGAATGGAATGGAATAAAATTCAGAATAGAATAGAATTCAGATTAGAATAGAATAGAAATTAGAATAGAATTGAATTGAATTCAGAATAGAATAGAATAGAAATCAGAATAGAATAGAATATATCATATAGAATGGAAATTCTTCCTTAATTCCAAGTTGCTTCTCTGCTGGATTAGTTTCCATCCGTTGCTTCTTGTCCTGCCTTTGGGGGGCTTTGGAGAAGAGGTTGACCCCCCCCCCTCCCCTTTCTTTGGGCCACCCCCACAAATACTGGAAAACTGCTATCTCTATTTTAGCCTCCAGCCCCCTCATCCTCTTAGCTGCTCTTCTTCTCTTCAGCTCCCCCTGGTGGGAAACGCGGGACTTGACAGGTCTCTCGTCACCTTGGCTCTCTTATGCGTCCCTTTCTCCCGCGCAGGTTCTGGAGCTCTCCTCTGACGTGCTGAGCAAGATTCCCGAGGAGATCGACTACGAGGGCACCTGCAAGGTGCTCTCCACTGATCCCTCCCCTCTCAACGTCGTCCTGTTGCAAGAGATCCAGCGTTACAACTCCTTGTTGCAGATCATCAGGTGAGGGGGTGGCCACCCGCTCCTTCATCCGTGGGGTGGTGAGGTTTGGGTGTGTGTGTGTGTCATCCCTGGTTTTGCAAATCCAAAATAGAGCATCCCGGGGTCAAAACACCAGAGCTTTCCCCTTTTTATTCGTTGTAGTAGAGACAGTCCTCAACTTACGACCATACATTTCTGTGGCGAAAGTGAGACTGTGGTTGTTTTGCCCCATTTTACCTCCGTTCTTGCCTGCGTTGTTAAGTGAATCCCTGTAGGTATAAAGTTAGCACGGTTGTTAAGTGAATTCGTGCAGTTGTTAATGACACGGTCATTAAATGAATCCATTGACTCTGCTGGTCAGTAGGTCGCAAAAGGGGATCACATTATCCCGGGAGACTACGACTGTCATAAATAGGAGTCAGTGGCCAAGCGCCTTAATTTGATCCCGTGACCATGGGGATACTACAACGGTCCTAAGTTTGGAAAATGGTCGTATGACACTATTCCCAGTGCTGTTGTGTCTCTGCACGGTCACTAAACAAGGACTGTTTGTAGTTCCTTCCAGGAACTGCAGGTGTCCTGAAGAAAGATTGGCCTGTTTCATCCTGGATGTTGGATTATTTGGAGTGAACTATGATAGTTTAAGCACTTAGACCCATGTTTCTCACCTTTGATAACTTTACGATGGGCGGACTTCAACTCCCAGAATTCCCCAGTCAGCATTGAATTACAAGTAACAATGGCTGTGCTTTTAAAATGAAGTTTGAATTTAATTGCAATCAAATTTAATTAAAAAGCATACTTGGAATGATGAAGTGGAAGTGTCTATGGATGACAAAAAAATTAGACAGAGAAGGGAAAGATGTACAGGCTGTCCTCAACTTACAACAGATTATTTAGTGACCATTTGAAGTTACAGCGGCGCTGAAAAAGTGACATAGGACTGTTTTTCACACTTACGACGATCGCTGCGTCTGTAGCATCACGTGATCTAAATCCAGACGCTTGGGAACTGTCTCATATTTATGATGGTCCAGGGTCCTGAGGTCACACATGATCCCCTTTTGTGACCTTCTGCCAAGTCAGGTCAATGCGGAAGCTGGATTCACTTAACGACCTAGTTACTCACTTAACAACTGCAGCCGTTCGCTTAACAACGGTGGCAGGAAAGGTGGTAAAACGGGGGGAAAGTCATTTCACTGTTTCACTTAGCATCAGAAACTTGGGGGTCCATTTTGGAATGGAAATGAGTGGTGTGGTGGCCTAGAGGTGGAGCTATCACAATCAGGAGGCTGTGAGTTCGATCCTAGGTAGATGCAGATTATTTCTCTCTTCGAGCACAATGAGAATAATCTGCTGAACAAAACTCCGCATTGGCAACAGGGACGGGCATCCGGCCAGTAAACATTTAGTTCCATTCAGTTGCCTAAGACTCCACCCCTCAAGGGATTATGGCGTCTTTAAAAGAGGATGATGATGTTGATTGTGGAATGGTAATGTCGGAGAGTCGTAAATCGAAGGCTGCCTGTGCAGACTTTAGGAGCAGATGATGAAGCGAAAAAGCTGAGGATGGGAAAACGTGTACAAGGCAATTGGGAGAGAATCTGAGAGATCGTGCGCAGTTATTTTTATTTATTTTGTTTCAGAAAATTGATATTGCCACCTGCTCGCACTCTTAAACACGGATAGAAAAACCACGTGAAAGAAATAAAAATTACAAAATAAGAAATTATTACAATTATAAGCCCCCCCCAACCCCCCACCCTGGCAACGACACATATTCATACAAACCGTAATGCTTAGAAAGCGATCGACGCCGATCGTGTTCCTCTTTCTTCTATGGGGAGCATGGGCTTCGGCGTCCTTTCCCCCCTGCCCAGCCCTAAACTGTGTGTCCAACGCACACCCCCGAGCACCCCACCCCATTATTCTGGCCCCTGCTTGTCCCCCCTTTTACAGCTCGTCGCTGGTGGAGCTGGAGAAAGGCATTCAAGGCCTAGTGGTCATGTCGACGGATCTGGAAGAGATTTTCAATTGCATTTTCGACGCCCGCGTGCCCCCCATGTGGGAAAGGGTGAGGATCTCCCGGCTGCTCATGGCCACCCCCTTCCTCCTTTTGACCCCTGGGCGGTCTCCTCTGCCCTGTGGCCTCTTTGCAGGCACGGAGACTCGGAGACTCCGGTCTCTGGAGAAAGACCCCCCTCCTCAAATACGGCCACTGGAACTGGCGCCTTCTCAACTTTGGCCGCCTCCCCTCCTTTTGTCCCCCTACAGGCCTACTCTTCCCAAAAGCCCCTGGCCGCGTGGACCCGGGATCTGGGCCTGCGGGTGGAACAGTTTGCCCGCTGGGCGAAGACGGCTCACCCGCCCGTTCTCTTCTGGCTCTCGGGCTTCACCTTCCCCACTGGGTTCCTGACGGCGGTTTTGCAGGCCGCCGCGCGGCAGAACAACGTACGGAGGGCGCGTGGTGGGGAGGGCACCGGGTCGGATGGACCCATCCTCGAGGGGCCTGACACCCGTTTTTTGGGGGGGGTGTAGATCTCTGTGGACACCCTGAGCTGGGATTTCATCGTCTCCACGGTGGACGACAACAATCTGGTGTACCCCCCGAAGGTGAGTGCTCCCCCCCTCCCATCAAATTAAGCACCCCTCCCCCAAATAAGCACCCCGCCGCTCTGACCAAGGCAAGCACCCCCCCCTCCTCTCCCCCCCACGGTAAGCCCCTCTTTCCTAGGAAGTACCCCTCCCCTCCGTCTAAGAGGTGCACCAGTGGTGGATTCCAGCCGGTTCAGATCGGTTCGACCGGACCGGTCGTGTTTCTGCATCCGGGGTCACTGGAATCGGCAGCCCAGGCCTGCCACGCCAACGAACGGTGCCGCCATCTTGCTTTTGGCGCCCCTTCCCCTCCACTCTCCCTCCCAGTAAGTGCCCCTCCCCTTCTCCAAGGTAAGCAACCCCTCCCCTTCTGTTCCCCCCAAGTAAGCCCTCTCCCCCCCCCGTAAGTGCTCCCTCCTCTCCCCTCCTCCCAAAGGAAGCACCCTTCCCTTCCCCCAGTAAGTGCCCCTCCCCCTCCTACCCAGGTAAATGCCCTCTCCTCCCCTCCCAAGGTAAGCCCCCTCCCACAATAAGTGTCCCCTCACCTCCGAAACACCCGCTTCCCGCCCCTCCCCCCAGGAAAGTGACCCCTGCACCCCAAGGGAAGCACCCCCTCCCCTTTGCTCACTCATGAAGCCCCCTCCCCTCCTGTCTAGGTAGAAGCCCCCTCCTCCCCCCCTTACCTAGGTAGAAGCCCCCTCCTCCTTCCCCCCTCCTAGGTAGAAGCCCCCTCCTCCCGCCCCTTACCTAGGTAGAAGCCCCCTCCTCCTTCCCCCCTCCTAGGTAGAAGCCCCCTCCTCCCGCCCCTCCCCTGAGTTAAGCCCCCCATTCCCCTCCGCTCCCAGGACAGATGCCCCCTTCTCTGACCCTCTGTTGCCATGGGAAGGAGGCCGCTTCACCCTCTGCCCTCTCTGCCCTCTCTGCCCTCCCCCCTCCCCATGCAGGAGGGCGTGTGGATCCGGGGTCTCTTCCTGGAGGGGGCCGGCTGGGACAAGAAGAACTCCTGCCTGGTGGAGGCCGAGCCCATGCAGCTGGTCTGCCCCATCCCCACCATCCACTTCAAGCCCGTGGAGAACAAGAAGAAGGCTGGCAAAGGTGGGCACCGGTGGGCAGACGGGAGTCGGCGGGGAGCCTCAGCTCAGGTTCTTCCCCTCCACTCGCCGTGACCCTCTCCTCTCTCTCTCTCCCTCCCTCCCCACCTCCAGGCATCTACTCCTGCCCTTGCTACTACTACCCCAACCGGGCGGGCACCTCCGGGCGCCCCTCCTTCGTCATCGGCGTGGATCTACGCTCCGGAGCGATGCCCCCCGACCACTGGATCAAGCGCGGCACCGCCCTGCTTATGAGCCTGGATACATGAAGCTGGGGGGGGGGGGGAGAGCACAGACCCCCCCCTCTCCGCCACTTCTTAACCCCCCCACCCTCTAGGAAATTCTAAATAAAGCTATTTGGTGACTGTTTCTAGCTGTGGTCCTCCCCGCCTTCCCCCCCCCTTGCCCGCCTCCAGAGGGGGTCCCTGGCAAAGTTTGGGGGGGGGTCCTCCATTCCAGCCACACGTCCCACAAGTTTATAGATGGAGGGGGCGTGGAGCAGCTCCCCCAACTGAAGGCTTTGGGGTGACAGCCTCCCCCCCCCCCAGGCGTGAGGGAGGGAGGGAGGGAGAGAGGCTGCCAGCTGGGCACGAGAGAAAGGGGCACCCTCCTTTCCTTGCCAAGTTGGGGTGGTCCAGGCATGGGCCAGTGGGCGGGGTTAGCGGGATGGGGGGGCAGAAGCTACGGCCCAGGCCAGTTAGGGGGCTATTAACCCAGTGAGGGGGGGGGGAGTTGGGGGTCTGGCTCATAGAGGAAAGGAGGGACAGAGGCTGCCAACTGGGCACACGGAGAGAAAGGGGCACGCTCCTTTCCTTGCCAAGACGGGGGTGGTCTACGTGCCTCCGGGTGCCCCTTCCCCATGGCAGGTATGAGCCAGGGGACGAGGTGAGCAGGGAGGGGCGGGCTAGATGGGGGGGGGGCTAAGGAAGCCAGTGGGAGGGGGGCAGTTGGGGGCATGCGATGGAAGCTGGGCACAAGGAAAGCGTGGGGCACCCTCCTTGTTAATCCGGGGTGGTCTACGTGCCTCGGGGTGCCCCTTCCCCATGGCAGGTATGAGCCAGGGGGCGAGGTGAGCAGGGAGGGGCGGGCTAATGCCCAGGCTAGATGGGGGAGGCTAAGGAAGCCGATGAGAGGGGGCAGTTGGGGGCATGGGATGGAAGGAGGGCACAAGGAGAGCATGCGGCACCCTTGTTAATCCGGGGTGGTCTACATGCCTCGGGGTGGCCCTTCTGGGCAGGCAGGAACCAGGAGGCGGGCTGAGCTAGTGCCCAGGCCAGTTAGGGTGGGGGTGGGGGGGTAACTAAGCCAGTGTAGGGGGGCAGTTGGAGGTCCCGTTTATCCAGAGGGGGACAGTGCCAGCTGGGCACAAGCAGAGAAAGGGGGCTTGCCAAGACGGGGCTGGTCTACGTGCCTCGGGGTGCCCCTTCCTCCAGGGGGGCGGGGTTTGGGGAGGGGGCGTGGCGAGGGAGGGGCGGCTCGTGCCCAGGCAGCCCGAGTGACACCAGCGGGGACGGCGGGGGGGGGGGGCGGTAGCGCCAGTCGGGAAATTCAACTGCGCAACGGGCTGGACTTTCCAGGCACCGCCGCCCCACCCGCCACAGGGGACGAGGGGGGAGGGAGGGAAGGCAGCCCACCCCTCCCTCCCCACGGGCGAGGAATGCCAGGGCGGGGCAGGCTGGGGGTCCCGGCAAGGACCTGGGCGAGGGGGGGGTCTTCAGCTGCCCCGCAGTGCCAGGTAAGCCGAAGTGCGCAACTTCGCCGGACTTCGTTCCCGGGACGGACTCCCCCTCCCTCTCTCCTTCCCCCCCCCCCCAGAAGGGGGTCTCCAATTGGGGAGGGGAGGCTCTCCTTCCCAAAAGGGGGGTGGTCTCCGATTTGTCTGGGAGGGGTCTCCTTCCTCCCCTCTCGTCCTTCCGGGCGGGGGGAGCAGGCAAAGGGGTGGGGGGGTCTCCTCCTTTTGCCCCCTCCCCAAACCGGCTGCCGCATCCCCCTCCTCCTTGGAGGGTCTCAATGAGTTGCGGCTCATTGGCTTTGATCTTCCTGATTTGGGGGGGAGGGGGGAGGCTGGGCTGAAGGCTGAGTGAGCCCCCTCCCCATGCCAGGGAAGAGATGGGGGGGCTACGCGTGCCACGGGCCGGGGTCTCCCCCCTCCCCCAGCTGGCTCCTTGGCTGCCCTCCTCCTCCTCTATCGATCGCGGACCCCTCGTGAAATGGGTGGGTGGGTGGGTGGAAAATCCCCCCCCCACTCTGTCACTCTCCCCCCCCTCTTCCTTCCCCGGGGGGGGGTCGTTTTACATCTCTTACTTTCACTTAACCCTCGCTTGGTGGATCAGCAACAATCAGCAGCGTTGGAAGGGTCCCTGGAGGTCATCTAGCCCAACCCGCTGCCTGCTGAAGCCGGAGATTGGCTGGCTCCGCTTCTCTTCCACGCGCGATGCTGGGGACTTCGCCAACAGCCCGGCCAGGTTGCCCCTTCGGGAACTCGAACCCAGCACCCCCCTCCCCCAAACCCGCTGCACTCGCGGCTAAGCCATCATCTATCTCTCTCTCTCTCTCTCTCTCTCTCTCTCTCTCTCTCTCTCTCTCTCTCTCTCCTATCTATCTATCTATCTATCTATCTATCTATCTATCTATCTCCTATCTATCTATCTATCTATCTATCTATCTATCTATCTATCTATCTATCTAATCTATCATCTAATCTATCTCTGTCTATCTATCATCTATCTATCTAATCATATCTATCTATCTATCATCTATCTATCTATCTATCTATCTAATCTATCATCTAATCTATCTCTGTCTATCTATCTATCTATCTATCTCTGTATCTATCTATCTATCTATCTATCTATCTATCTATCTATCTCCTATCTATCTATCTATCTATCTATCTAATCTATCATCTAATCTATCTCTGTCTATCTATCATCTATCTATCTAATCATATCTATCTATCATCTATCTATCTATCTATCTATCTATCTATCTATCTATCTATCTATCTATCTAATCTATCATCTAATCTATCTCTGTCTATCTATCTATCTATCTATCTATCTATCTATCTATCTATCTATCTATCTATCTATCTCTGTATCTATCTATCTATCTATCTATCTATCTATCTATCTATCTATCTATCTATCTATCTATCTATCTATCTATCTATCTATCTATCTATCTATCTTGGTTTAAGGGGGGAGACGGGACACCCAAACAAGCCAGCTTGATTCCAGAGGTGCCTATTCTCTCTTGGATGGGCATCAACCCCCCTCCCCAATTAGAAAAAATAGGATTATATCCCCCACCCCCCTCCGCCCCGCACTGGGCTGTTTTGAAATGTAAATTTAGAAATGGGTGGGTGGGGGCTCTTCCTTGCAGCTGGTCTTCCTATTGGATGGATTGGGCGAGCCCTGCAGCTGTTTGGCCCAATCGGGACAGAAGGGGGAGGGGGCTTGCCCTGTGCCACAGCTGCCTGCAAGAAGGGGTGAAGCGGGCAGAAGGGCAAGCGTAAGGAGATCTGTTGGGTTTATGTATTTATTCATTATTATTATTTATTTATTTATTGGGGGGCAGCCTAGAAGTGGGGAGATCCAGGCTCAGTCTTTGAGTCTCTCCCCATAAGCCAAATTTCTGAATGGGAGCCAGGATATCAAACCAATGGATTCTGCATCAAACTTTTTCTGACTTGAAAATGGGTGGACTTCAACTCCCAGAATTCCCCAGCCGGTTTGGGGAATTCTGGGAATTGAAGTCCACCCATCTTCAAGTCAAAAAAGTTGCAAAAACTACCCTCCCCTTCCACTCTCAATACTTCCTTTCCTTCCAGACCCCTGATAAACCAAACCAAACCATGATTCTCTCCCCCCCCCCGCCCCAAACCCAGGCTTGAATCCAATCACTGCATTATAAACCATCATTCTGGGTTTGTTTGCTGTCACCAAATCCTGGCTTGTCTCCAAATGGACATTGACTTCCCCCAAATAGACTTGGGTTTGGCTTGGCTCCGTAGCGGACCCATTTAACCAAATGGGCCTGTAGCTCCTGACCATGTACAGAGTGCCAGAAAGAGCAAAGATGTAATGAGACTGACGCGGCTGGTGAAGCACAACAGCGAACGCTCTGCGATATTCGCAATGTGGTTTTCTCCCGATGTAAGGAGGAAGGTCCCATCGTCCCCGGCCTGCAGAGCCATGGGGGAAAGAGGGATGGGAGCTGTGATCCGGCAGCTATTGCCAATGGGCGTTGTCATGCCATGGGTGGCCAGCAGAGGGCAACCAAAGATTAGGAAAGACACAGAGTTAAGAAAAAGTGGGTTGAAAACAAAATAAAACCTATTTTTAAAGTGTTCTTAAAAATTAAAAAAAAATACAGAACTGTATAATAGTCAAAGCTAGAAACCAGGTGACAGTGAGTTCTAGTCCTCCTACCCCGGGGCCCAAAGCCAGCTGGCTGTCTCTCAAGCCAGGATGAAGGTTCCTGAGCATCTACAGA
Source organism: Thamnophis sirtalis (assembly GCF_051295495.1). Taxonomy (NCBI): domain Eukaryota; kingdom Metazoa; phylum Chordata; class Lepidosauria; order Squamata; family Natricidae; genus Thamnophis; species Thamnophis sirtalis. The sequence continues at coordinate 141,125,638 of NW_028261384.1, read as the reverse complement.
GCGCAAGCTAGCTTTGAGTGCCAATTTCAGTATCCTGGATCCCCGTTTTGGGTTTTTAAAAATAAAAATAAAAGATTTGCTGCATGTTTGAGCAAAACATTTCCCCCCACCCCGCTAATTACACTAATCCGACACCATTTGTTCACCCAACTTTCGCTAACGAACGTTTTTAAGGAACACGCAAGTGTGTAAAAATCGTTGAGCGTTTTAAAACGAAGCCGAAACTTTGGCAAACGGTTCAGAAAAGCCGCCACAGCGCCTGTTTTTTTAAATATATATATATATTTGGCTCGGTTGCACGCACACACACACACACACAGATATATTTTCACACTCATCCACTACCCTCTCCCCTCGGATGCAATGGGACCCAAACCCCTCAATCTCGCTTCTCTTATTACGCCGAATCCGAGGCTATAATTCCCGTCTTAATTACCGTTTTCAGCCAATTTAGACGGGCGTCCCTAACACTTTTCCCCGGGTTTTAGGCCCGTATGTTGCCCGCCAGGAACCATCAGGCTTCGCATTTAATGAGCAGGTGTGAAGAACATGTTTACCAAACGCCTGGTTCTCATCTTCCCTCTCTTAGGGACTAGAAGCTTGGTAATGCGGTGGCGGGTTTTAACCCTCCTGGGGGCTTTGATTTCTGCCGAGACAGATGCCAGGAGGAGGACCAGGAGCGAGTTGGGCAAAGCGTCTAACTCCCCCACTCCCCAGCCGCTTTAAAATAAATTTTTTTGGGGGGGGTGCTTAATTTAATTCCGGAAAGGGTGCTTCATTCCCGCAGCGCCTGGTTCGTTGAAGTCAGTTGGAAATTAAGAAGGCCCCAATTCATTCCGCAATGCTGAGTCTGTTAGGGCCTCTCCAATCACTGCCACCATCGTCCCCAGCCCGGGTCTAGCCACTGGGGGTCTTCACTCCTCAATGAGTTTTAATTTTTGAGGGGGGGGGGACGCTATCCAAAGTTGTCTCTTCTGCATGCCCCCCGCTCCCGATGCCTTACGGTTTTATTTCCTTCCTTTGTAAATTAAATTTATATGCCGTCCACCTGTGACGTTGGGCAGCTTACCAACGCGGTACGAGTTTAAATATAAGTGGTCCTCGACTTATGACCACAACCGAGCCTGAACTGTCTTGTCGCTCAGCGAGAGCGGCGTGGAGTGAGTTTCCCCTCGTTTGACGAGCCTTTTTTTCCCCGGGCTGTTAAGTGAATCCCTGCAGGTGTTATGTTCGCAAAAGTGGGATTCAGCCGGTTCGGATTGGTTCGACCGAACGGATAGTAGAAATCGCCGGGGGGGGGGGGGGGATCCCACCTGCCCGGGCTCTGTGCCCTCCTTCTTAGGCCTGTTTTGGACGCTGGATGCATGCGCGGAAGGGCGTGCACACGAGCAAAGAACACCCGTGGGAGGCTGGACGCGTGCGTAGAAGGGACGAGCACGAAACCTGAAACCAGTCGGCACGCAGCAAACCACCGGTAGCCACGTGTGAAACCCACGCCACTTTAGGGACACGGTCTTTAAGTGAATTTAAGCTTCCCCCCTCGCCGTTTATGCCCCCCACTGCGACCGTCGTAAACACGTGCCCGTTGCTGAGCGTCTGAATTTCGATTGCGCAGCCGTGCGTCGTAAGTGTGAGTCGAGAGCAAAGGCTCGCAAGCCTGGAAAAGGATCGTGAGTCCGGATTTTTGTCCGTCCCATTGTAAGTTTCAGCGGTCACTAAATGGGGCTCCCGTAAGACGAGGAGGACCTAGATTAAAACCAAGAGGTCTTAAGTGGAAGATATATTTTTAAAAACAAACGGACCGAATCCTGCCGGATGGAAGTGAAACCTTCTCGGCTCTTTGTTGTTACCTGAGCAAACAGATGTCACACCTGTACAGGTGGGATCGTACGACGGCAGAAGAGCCTCGTGACTCCGTAGCCCATTGTCTGGGAATCCCGTGGCAGGTGGGTCAGAAACACCATCCCCTTCGGAGAAGGGAGCTGACGTTCAAGGCCGGTAGTCCTCAAATGACGAGCATTTGTTTAGCGACGGTTCAAAAGCATCCTCGTGGTCATGTGATCCAAATTTGGGAGGGGGGGCTTACTGGCGTGTGTTTATGATGCCGTATTGCGTGGTCCCGCGATGGACCGTCTCGCAAACAAATTCGACGACGGGAGAAGCCGATTTTGCTTCACCGCCGCGTCGTTGACTTCACAAGGCCGCCGTTACGACAGCGGTCGTAAAACGGGGCGAGGCTCATTTCACGACGGTCTTGCTGAGCCGTAGGAAATTTTTTGGGGGTGAAGGGGTCATTTGAGGCCGTACGTTGTGCTAAAACCTCACGACGGCGGGGATTCGCTCGGGCCAGCAAAGTCGTAAAACGGGGCGAGCCTCACTTAGCACCTCCCTCGCTTTGGGAGTCAGTGGTGGTCGTACGTTCGAGGACTACTGTAGTGGGAGGTGAGACTTAGAAAGGGGATTTCGTCCATGGAGGCTTGTCCTCTTCACGCAAAGAAAGCTTGCCTCGGTTTCCCCTCGGGGCTCATAAAACCGCAACCAATCCCGGTTTGAACGCATTGTGTGTTTATTTTAGAAACCAGGAACTAGGCGACCCGTGGCTCCGGTGACGGATGTGTTAAACTGGATTTGTGGACTCTGCCATGGTGTGTGTGTTTGTGTGTGTGTCAATTAGCAGAGACCAGGTGTGCGGTTTTACCTGCCTTTTGAGTCTTGAATTAAATCAAGCCAGGTCAATTCGGGATGTTTGCAAGGAGGATTTGGAAGCCATTTTTACCGGAAACTCTTTTGTGGTGATTTGGGGTAAGGGGGGTCTTGCCTTGACCCACTGGGAGCGAGGACGGGGGTCTCGGTGTCCCCACCTGCCGTGTGTCTCGATCTCAGCCCCCTTGAAGACGGGGGGACTTCATCTCCCAGCATTCCCCAGCCAGCCATCCCTGTGCTGTTTTTACCTCCTAGAGCGGAGAGATTGCAGAGGAAGGGATTAGAAGAGAGTATGTTAGTTGAGACAGGACGGGGGTCTTGGTGTGCCCACCGGCAGTGTTTCTCAACCTCAGCCCCCTTGAAGACGGGTGGACTTCAACTCCCAGCATTCCCCAGCCAGCCATCCCCGTGCTGTTTTTCCTCTTTACTTCCTAGAGCGGAGAGATTGCAGAGGAAGGGATTAGAAGAGAGTTTGCAATCCACAAAGTTCACCGACAAAACGGCGAACGACAAAACTGCGCCCGACTAAACCGCGGTGGCAAAACGGCGTGTTCTAAAGCGCTCCGACGAATGAGCGCTGAATCGCGCCGACAACAGCACGGTCACAGAAGCACGCTGTAAAACTAAACCTAACCCTAACCCCTAACCCTAAACCTAACCCTTACCTTAAGTTAAATCGGCTTTCTGTCGACGCGCTGTTGTAAAGCGCCCTTCTGTCTCCGCGCTGTTGTCTCCGTGCTGTTGTCGCCGCGTTGATGACGTCGCGGTTTTAGCGACACGGTTTAGTCGGGCGTTGTTTTGTCGTTCGCCCTTTTGTCGGCTCACGATCCACAATGGACATCCATCTCAAAAGGAGTGCATTTAGCGTCAGGGAATTCGGGGAGTTGAAGTCCACCCGTCTTAAAGTCGTCGACGTTGGGGAAACACGGCCAGGCAGCCGTGGCCAACGGGTTCGAATCCCAGCCCAGGCACAAATGATACCACCCACCCTCCCACCCAAGTTGTGAGGAGTTTTCCCAACCCCCTGCCCACCATGTTTGAGTTGAATATTGGAGTTGTTGGTTTGACGTGCTTTGCAGGTGTGCAGAACAGGAAGTTGTTCACACACACACACACACACACACCCCTCAAACAGAGGTGTGGTGGTTTACCCCTTCCGGGGGTGCAACGTTAGGGGTCTAATCAGAGAGAAGAGCCCCTCACTCTCTGATCTTACTCGGTGTTTGAGGCTGGTTTCATTGCGCATAACCGATGCTGTGGTTTAATCTCGTGTGCCCCAAGTTGTGAAACGATTTGTTTAGTGACCGTTCGACACTGAAAAAGGCGACTTAGGAAGAGTGGGTCAAACTTGGATCAACCTTCAGGCGCTTGTACAGGTAGTCCTCAACTTACGACCACGACGGGACACAAAATGTAGGTTTGCTAAGTGAGTTTTGCCCCATTTGGCGATGTTTCTTGCCACCGTTGCTAAGCGAATCGTTGCAGAATGAGTGATGTTGTTAAGTGAATCTGACTTCCCCGTTGACTTGGCTTGTGCAACGGTGGTAAGTGTGAAAACCGTCATAAGTCACTTTTTTCAGGGCCGTTGTAACCTTGAACGGTCATTAAACAAACTGTTGTAAGTTGAGGACTATCGTTTTTTTAGGCCTGCTTAACAACCGCATGATTTCCTTAACAACGGCACCAATCCCTTAACGTCCGTGGCAAAAGCGTCAGACAATCAGGGGGCAACTTTAACTATCCCCTTGCTTAGCAACGGCAATTCTGGTGGTCCCAATTCTGGTCGTAAGCCGAGGACTCCCTGTACAACGGCAGTGTAAAATGTGACTTGCAACCAGTCCTCGTTCTTACGACCACTGCAGTATTCCACCCCCCCCTCCTGATCAAAATTCTGACAAGCAAAATCAAGAGGAGAAGCCGCCTTCGTTTAATGACCGTTGAGTGTGTGATTCACTTAACAACGGCAGCGATTCACTACATAACCCCGCCCCCCCAAAAAAACGGTCGTAAAATCGGGCGAGCCTCCCTTCACCGCTTGGGTAGCAATGCTCAACCGCTCCCAGCCTTTTCACCGGCTTGAGAACGAAACCTGGGCGTTGCACTCCGTCTACGGCGCCCAGTTCGAATCCAATCCCGCCTCCCGTCCGTCGCCCGAACCGGCGAGGTCAAATGGAAAACCGTCGGCGCGATTTTGCGGCCGCCGTTTTCTATTCGTTTGGCCGGGAGAAAAAAGACATTTGAGGTCGCCGCCTGTAAAAATGATACCCCGCAGGCACCTGGCAATCTCGGCCCCGCCGTCTGGTTGCTTGTTTTCCAGACTGGTGGGGGACGATGGGAGTCGGAGTCTGGCGTGCCCAGAGGACATCCAGTTGGGGGAAGGATAGACCTCGTAACTTTGGCTAGCGGCCTTTGTGTCTGCGTGTTTTTGTGTACCCTGAACTCACCCCAGGTTGCTCCCGGGGCCTCCGTCGCGGTGGGTGAATGATTAACCTGCGCGAACCTTTGCTCTCACCTGCAGACAGGTGTGCCCCCTCCTCCTCCCCTCCTTCCCTCCTTTGCTCTCCATCTGTCTGCCCTGCGCAGGTAATATTCCCCTACGCCACATTTCGATTCTTTGTGGTCTCCTTCCCTTCTCTCCGCACGGAGGGAGGGAGGGGCAGCCGCAGCGGCCCACGCCAATCCCCGCTCGCTCACCCACGCCACTTCAGGGCCCTGGCGCCGTTGGGCCAACCCGTTCTGTGCCGACGAGTCCGGGCAGTCTCTCCCGGTTTGGCGGGAACGAGGAAAAAAAAGGGGGTGGCCTGCCGAGTCGGCAGCAACCTGTATTTCCGGCTGGGGCGCGGCCATCCAGTGGCAGGGAATTCCGCAGGCCAAGTGGCGGGCCAGGCGACGCTGCGTGGGCAGGCCGCGGGGGTGGCGCGGTGCTTGTGCAACTCGCCGGGGGGGGGGGGAGAAAAGGCGAGAGGTGAGCAGGGCCGAGCCTTGGCGGGGGCGGCGGGGGGGGGGGGAACAACAACCATCCGGTTGTGTGAAGCGGAAAAGCGGCGGGCTTTCCCAATCGGTGCAAATGGAGGCCTGGTCTGGAGACGTGCAAACACACACACACACACAACATTTGCACTTCCCATTTTGCAATTGTGTTCTCTCTGCCCGCTAGGAGAGGCAGTGCCTCTGAGCTGGTGCAGAGTGCGTTTCCTTTCCCGGGGAGCCTGGCTTTGCAAAAGCTTCTGCTGCTGGAGAGGAAAAGTGGCGTTTGGTCTTCCTCCTGGCACGCTTTTGCACACGCATCGCGTGTGTGTGTGTGTGTGTGTGTGTGTGTGTGTATGCACACACTCACAAGGGAGGGGGGGCGAGGCCTGCTCAGCTGCTCCTCTGCTTGCCTTGTTGCCATGGCAACAGCAGGCAGGCCCCGGCTTTGCCCTCATCCCCGGGCCGCCCTATTAACTTTTCCAGGCGGGATGATGTCACCGGCCCGGGCAGCCAATGGCGCGGCGGCGACGGCTTTGTTGCTGGGGCGATGGGGACGGGAGTGGATGGGAAGGGGGGTGGCTTGGCAACAGCTGCTAAGGCCCGCACGTGCAGGCCCGCACATCCACAGGGGCACGCCCGGACACGCTCCCGCACACATGGAACACGCCTGCACATGCTAAGCAGGGGGGGTGGGGGGGAGTGAGGGGGGGCAGGCATTGGGGCTGCTCCACCTGTGTGGGGGTGGCCTAACCTGCCCCACTCCCCCCCCCACCTCTTTGCTGTCGATATCATTTGGGCGGGGATTACAGTGCCCATCCTCCCCAGCCGCCGAGCCGGGGTTCGTTGGAAGTGAGCTTTGGCTGTAGCTGTGGGGGGTCACGGCCTAGCCTTTCCCCCACCCCTGACCCCGACCCCTCTCAAGATATTCCTGGGGGGTCTGCACTACAGGGCCCATCGTCCCCGGCTGCCGCAGCTGGGGGTGAGGGTTAATGAGAGGCAGGCTGAGCTTTGGCTACCTTACCTGTAAGGTCACGGCCTAACCTGCCCCCCCCCATTTTTTCAAGCTATCCCAGGCCGCCTGACGGCCTGGACTACAGGGCCCATCCTCCCCGGCTGCCTACCTGGCCGTGGGAGTTAAGAAGAGGCCCGCTTCCCTCAGGGAGGTCTTACCTGTGGGGTTCTCGGCCTAACCTGGCCAGCTTTTCCAAGCGATTCCAAGCTGCCTGGCGGCCTGGACTCTACTACCCATCTTCCCCAGCGGGCTATGGAGGGGGATGATGGGGAGGAGGTGAGGGAGGGGCAGGCCTGCTCTACCTTTGGGGTCCCGGCCTAACCTGACCTTTCCAGGCCTTCAAGATAGTCCAGGCGGACAGGGGGTCCGGACTACAAGGCCTATCTTCCCCAGTTGGCTGGTGTTTAGTGGTGGTAGAGGGTCCCCGATGTCCCCTCCTCTCACACCCCTCCCTTCCCCTGCCCCAAATACATGGGGGGACGGGCATCATATGGGGGGCGGCATCCTTACCCCCAATCTCTAGGCTTCGCCCCAATTTCACCTCCCACCCAAATGGGGTGGGGGGGGGATCAGTCCCGATGAAGGTGGCCCCCTCCTCTTTCTCTTGCCCAGGCTGGTACCTCCCAGGGTCCCTCGGAGACCTCTTAGCTGTGAGGGTCCCAAGGGTGTGTATGGGGGGTGGCAGGTTCAAGTCTGCCCCCCGCCCTTGTTTTACTTGCCTCAAGAAAGATGGGTGGACTTCCATTCCCAGAATCCCCCATCCAGTTGGATTTAATATGGGTGGACTTCAACTCCCAGAATTCCCCAGGCAGCAGGCTTTAAGATGGATGGATTTCAACTCCCAGAATCCCCCATCCAGTATGTTTTAAGATGGGCGGACTTCAACTCCCCGAATCCCCCATTCAGTATGTTTTAATATGGGTGGACTTCAACTCCCAGAATCCCGCATCCAGTTTGATTTAATATGGGTGGACTTCAACTCCCAGAATTCCCCAGGAAGCCTGCATTAGGATGGATGGACTTCAACTCCCAGAATTCCCCATCCAGTTTGATTTAAGATGGGTGGACTTCAACTCCCAGAATTCCCCATCCAGTTTGATTTAAGATGGGTGGACTTCAACTCCCAGAATTCCCCAGGAAGCCTGCATTAGGATGGGTGGATTTCAACTCCCAGAATCCCCCATCCAGTGGGTTTTAAGACAGGTGGACTTCAACTCCCAGAATTCCCCATCCAGTATGTTTTAATATGGGTGGACTTCAACTCCCAGAATTCCCCAGGAAGCCTGCATTAGCATGGGTGGACTTCAACTCCCAGAATCCCCCATCCAGTTTGATTTAAGATGGGTGGACTTCAACTCCCAGAATTCCCCAGGAAGCCTGCATTAGGATGGGTGGACTTCAACTCCCAGAATCCCCCATCCAGTATGTTTTAATATGGGTGGACTTCAACTCCCAGAATTCCCCATCCAGTATGTTTTAATATGGGTGGACTTCAACTCCCAGAATCCCCCATCCAGTGGGTTTTAAGATGGGTGGACTTCAACTCCCAGAATTCCCCATCCAGTATGTTTTAATATGGGTGGACTTCAACTCCCAGAATTCCCCATCCAGTGGGTTTTAATATGGGTGGACTTCAACTCCCAGAATCCCCCATCCAGTATGTTTTAATATGGGTGGATTTCAACTCCCAGAATCCCCCATCCAGTGGGTTTTAAGATGGATGGACTTCAACTCCCAGAATCCCCCAACTAGTTTGATTTAAGATGGGTGGACTTCAACTCCCAGAATTCCCCAGTCAGCTTTGCTGGCTGGGGAATGCTGGGAGTTGAAGTCCACCCATTTTCAAGTTGCAAACTTGAGAAATGAAAGGATGGAGGACTCAGGAGTTTGGGGGTCTCGGAAAGCAATGCCAACAGGACTGAGAAACCCAAGAGGGTCTCTGTATGAGTAACCGAACCCCCTTTTCCCTTTCAGGGCTCCCCACTTGCCTCCCAGGCCACGGACTCATTCCTCGTCGGTCAGCGAGACACAGTGAGTGCATCACCTCCTTTCTCTTCCTCAGTAAAGAGTCCTCATTTTCCGTCGGAGCACCGAGCTGGGCCTAGAATCCCCCTCCTCCCTCTCTGTCTTGGGGGTGGGGAGAAGGACTCCAATTCCCATCAGCCACTTCTGGGGAGGGGGGAGGTTCAGTTTAGGAGGAAAGCCAATTTGCCAATCTTGAAATATTGTTTTACCTGGTAGTCCTCGACTTACGACCACAATTGGAACGGACATTCATGTCCGGGTTTGGAGCAAATCCGCCCCCTAGCGAGCCACGGATTCACTTAACAACAGTGTTCGCTTTACAACCTCCTGCCAAGAGGGTCGGTCATGTCGATGACTCCATTTACGACCAGGAGGGTCAGGCTCCATTATGGTCGTAAGTCGAGGACTACTCAGAATAATGACCACGGTAGGGACTAGGGTGCTGAGGGAGAGAGTGGGGGTAACACAGCAGCGGCTGTGGGAAGTGAGGAGGGGAAAGTCCCACAGCAAATGTAAGCCCACAACTTGTACAGCCAGTCCTCGACTTATGACCACAACTGAACCCAAAATTTATGTCACTAAGCGAGACATTGATCATCCTCGAGTTATGACCCAAATGTATGTTGCTCAGCGAAACGTTTGTGAAGTCAGTTTTGCCCCATTATACGGCTTTTACAGCCACAGTTGTTAAATGAATCACTGCCGTTCCGAAGTCAGTCACCCGGTTGTTAAGAGAATCCGGCGTCCTCATTGACTTGGTTCGTCAGAAGGTCACAAAAGTGGATCGTGGGACCCCGCTCTCTCCCTGGGACGCCGCGACCGTCATAATTACGAGCCAGTTGCCGCGCGCCTGACTTTTGATCCCGTGACTGTGGGAATGCTGCGAAGGTCGTAAGTGTGAGAAAAGGGTCTTCAGATTCCCCCCCCCCCGGTGTTGTTAGCTTGGAATGGTCACTATAAATAAACTTTTGATCCTGTGACTGCGGGATGCTGCAGCAGTCATAAGTGTGAGAAAGGGGTCATAAGGGTGAGGGGTCGTAAGCGTGAAAAAGGGTCATCAGTTTGAAAAGGGGGTCATAAGTGTGAGAAAGGAGTCATAAGTGAGAAAGGGGTAGTAAGTGGTCGTAAGTGTGAGAAAGGGGTCGTAAGTGTGAGAAAGGGGTTGTAAGTGTGAGAAAGGGGTCGTAAGTGTGAGAAAGGGGTCCTCAGATTTAAATGAATGCCTGACTATAAATGAACGCCTGACTTTTGATCCTGTGACGGTGGGATTGCTGCGGCGGTCGTAAGTGTGAGAAAGTGGTCGTGTGTGAGAAAGGGGTCATAAGTGAGAAAGGGGTAGTAAGTGTGAGAAAGGGGTTGTAAGTAAGTGAGAAAGGGGTCATAGGTGTAAGAAAGGGGTCGTAAGTGTGAGAAAGGGGTCATAAGTGAGAAAGGGGTAGTAAGTGGTCGTAAGTGTGAGAAAGGGGTCATAAGTGTGAGAAAGGGGTCGTAAGTGTGAGAAAGGGGTTGTAAGTGTGAGAAAGGGGTCGTAAGCGTGAGAAAGGGGTCGTAAGCGTGAGAAAGGGGGTTGTAAGTGGTCGTAAGTGTGAGAAAGGGGGTTGTAAGTGGTTGTAAGTGTGAGAAAGGGATCATAAGTTTGAGAAAGGGGTCCTCCGATTTTTTCCCCCACGATGTTGTTGTTAGCTTGGAACAGTCACTATAAATGAACGCCTGACTTTTGATCCTGTGACGGCGGGATTCCCGCGGCGGTCGTAAGTGTGAGAAAGGGGTCGTAAGTGTGAGAAAAGGCTCCTCGGACTGGTATCGTTGTTCGCTTGGCACCGTCACTCTAAAGGAAGGGTTGCCCGTCAAGCTCTTCCCTGTGGATGAACCGAAGGGGGAGGGGGGCTTCGTCCTCTCCCCTCTCGCCCCCCACCCTCATTACCGTCATGGGAGGAAGGGGAGGGGGAGGAAGGGGAGACCCTCACCCACCAGAAGAGCCTGCAGAGGAAAGGAGGACTTTTAAGGTGAGCATGGAAGGGCTCTTTGGCCAAGGGGTTGGGGCTGGGGGTGGGGGCTGAGCCAATGGGGCAGGGGTCTCCAAGCCCTGTTTCTATCACCACCCCCTCCTCCTCCTCCTCCTCCTCTTCCTCCGCCCCCTCCCCTCCCCTCTTCCCTCCCTTCCCTCCGCCAACAGCTTACATAATGGCGGCTCTTTCGGCTGTCCTGATTTGAACTTTGCGGCTCTCCGGAATTGGCAAGGCAGAACGAGAAAGAGGGGAAGGAGGGAGGGAGGGAAGGAAGGAAGGAAAGAAGGAAGGAAGGAAGGAACGGGGATTGTGTGCAAGGCCGCTGCGGATTGGGATCTGCAACCCCCCCCCCCAGCCCCCACCCCGTCAGAGAGAGGAAGAGGAGGAGGAGGAGGAGGAAGAGCCGCCTGGAAGCCAGGAATGTGGGTATGTGGGTCAGATTTGACGGCGACGGGACGGGCGGCATGCGGCGTGGGGGGGATTGGGAATCTCCCCCCCCTTCAATCTGCTTTGACCTCTGACCCTTATCTCCAAGAGGGGAGGGGGAGGGAGGGAGGGAAGGCTCACCCCCTCCTAAGAAACCAGGAAGGGAGGAAGGAGACCTCAAATCTCTCTTGGAGAGGGGGGGTCTTTGGCCGCTTCCTTCCTCCCCCCCCCCCGGTCCTCGATTTACGATTGTCATGAAGCCGAACATTTCTTCTGTTCAAGCCCCGACGTCGTTTGCGTGGGGTTTGCTGCGTTTGCCGAGCTCACTTGCCATTAAGTGAAGCACGGCCGTTGGATGAGTCGGTTGTGAAGTGAGTCGCTGGCTCTCCCCCCCTTCCCCCCCCCGGTGATCGCGGGAATGCTGCAAAGGTCATAACTGTGAAAAACGGCCATGAAGGGTCTTTTTCTCAGGGCCGGGGTGATTTCGGAACGGTCACTAAAGCGAACGGTTGTAAGTTGAGGACGGCCGGGAATTGGGAAAGAAAAATGGCAAGAAAATCAATAAGTAGATTTGTTTTAGGGCAGGACAGAGATTTTACTTTTACCTCCTGCCCCCCCCCCCAATAAAATGGGTAGGGGGCCTGCCCCCCCTCAAATAAAATGGGTAGGGGGAGGGGAGGGGTCTGATAATCTAATCAGGGCAGGGTCAGGAATCTATTTTTGGGGAGGGGACAGGAAGGACCTTTGCAGAAACATGAGCCCTGGAAGAGGAGGCAGAAAATAGGAAGGAGACAAAGGGTGTGTGTGTGTGTGTGTGAGAGAGAGAGAGAGAGAGAGAGAGAGAGAGAAAGAAATAGAGGGACGGAGGGAAGAGAGAGATGGGGAAGGAGGGAGAGAGAAAGAACGGAAGAAAGGAAGAGAAAGAAAAAAGAGAAAGAGAAAAGAGAGAGAAAGAAAGAAAAAAGAAAAAAGAGAAAAAAAGAAAAGAAAGAGAAAGGAAGAAAGAAAGAAAGAAAGAAAGAAAGAAAGAAAGAGAACAGGCAAGCAGCAGGCGACAGATACATGGAGAGAGAAAGAGAAAAAATATATAGGGGAAAATAAAGAGAAAGAAAGAAGAAAAAGAAAGAAGAGAAAAAGAAATAAAAAAGGAGAAAGAAGAGAGAAAGAAAAAAAGAAAGAGAAAGAAAGAAAAAGAAAGAAAGAAAGAAAGAAAGAAAGAAAGAAAGAAAGAAAGAAAGAAAGAAAGAAAGAGGGCAGGCAGCAGGGACAAATAGAGGGAGAGAGAAAGAGAAAAAATAGATAGGGGGAAATAAAGAGAAAGAAAGAAGAAAAAGAAAGAAAAGAAAAAGAAGAGAAAAAGAAAAAAAAGGAGAAAGAAGAGAGAAGAGAGAAAGAAAAAAAGAAAGAAAGAAAGAAAAAGAAAGAAAGAAAGAAAGAAAGAAAGAAAGAGGGCAGGCAGCAGGGACAAATAGAGGGAGAGAGAAAGAGAAAAAATAGAAAGGGGAGAGAGAGAGAAAGAAAAGAACAGAGAAAGACCAAGAGGAGGGAGACAGAGACAGAGAGAGAAAGAGAGAGAGGAAAAAGAAAGAAAGAAAGAGAAGGGGAGAGAGAAAGAGGGAGAGAGGGAGGAGAGAAAGAAAAAGAAAGGAGGGAGAAAGAGAGAGAGAGAGAGAGAGAGGAGAGGGAGGGGCTCCATTTTGCCTTTAACTCTTGGCCGCATCTGTTCCTCTCCCCGGGCAGTGTGGCCAGAGGTGGGGTGAAAGGTCATTGGGGAGGGGGATTACGTGGCCTCTGCACGTGCCCAGTTGCTGGGTAACAGGGGGTGGGGTGGGGGCTCCCTCCTCCCCTGTTCTCTCTCTCTCTCTCTCTCTCTCCATTCAAGCCCCAGCTATAAATATTCGCTCGGGTTCCCCCCTTGGGACTAGCTTGCTAGTATAGGTGGGGTGGGGAAGGGAGGGGGATCGCGTGAGTGGGTTCCCCACCCTGGAAGTGGGAGTGGGCTCCTCCTGCTTGCCAGCTGACGGGGAAGCCCCCTTCTTCCCCACCCACCCTGCTCCAGGATTGGTGCTCTGGATCTGAGGAGGGGGGGGAGGAAGAGGAGTGGCGGGGGGCGCTGGAGTGCACTGTGTACACATTGCGCACGCACTCATACATCCCCTCCCCTCCTCTGCAACCCTCCATAAGCAGAGTCAATTCTGCTTCTCGCGGGGGTCCTTGGAGGGGTGTGTGTCCAGCTCCCCCTGTTGCCCCCCCCCAGTGCGAGTCGCAGATGTGGGAGGGCTCCCGCGCCGCCTGCGGGGGTGGGGGTGGCTTCCATTGGCCCCAGGGCAGCATGGTTCCCTCCTCGATTTAGAGGGGAGGGCCCTCTTCCCCACGCCCATCCGTAGCTGGAGGTAGTCCTCAACCACCGCAAGGGAGCCCCCAAATTTATGTCGTTAAGCGAGGTGTTTGTTCAGGGAGTGTTGCCTGCCGCATTCGACCGCCTTCCTCACCGCCCCCTCTAAGCGAGACGCAGGCATCGAGAAGTTAGTAACCCCGGTCGTTAAGCGAATCCGGCTTCCCCGTCGACGTCAACTGTCAGAAGGTCGCAAAACGGGTATCCGGGACTCTGCGACCGCCGTAAATACGAGCCTGTCTGAATTGGGATCGCGTGACCATGCAGTGGTCCTAAGTGTGGGAAACGGCCCCATTTTTCATGCCTGTTGTGACTTGGAACGGTCACTAAAGGAACTGTCGTATGTGGAGGACTGCCTCTCGAGGAATTATTTAGGGTTTCTCTCATTTCTTCGCTTCTTCCTCCCTGCGAGGCGGGCTGCCCGTCTTAAGAATGAAAGAGGAAGGGGGGGTATAAACAGGGCTTGATTGGTAAGCACGTTGGCACTGCCCCGTCGTGGGCGCCTGTTACGTCGCCAATCCGGGGATTTTCGACTCCTGGTGTGGTGGGTGGCTAATCGGGGGGGGGGGTGTTGCAGTCGATTTTTAAAAAATGCTAACACCACAAGTGTGTAAGCGTGTTGCAACATTATGAATAACGGAGTTGGAAGGGACCTTGGAGGTCTTCTAGTCCAACCCCGAGCAGGAAACTCTGTGCCGTTCTAGGCCGTTGTGGTGAGACCCGCGGGTCCCAATGAAAGAGAGACAGCTTCTGCTGAATTGCTGAAACACCCCGCCCCCCGAATTTTTAAAACCCGATGTAAATATGGGGGGGGGATCTTTCTAAACAGAATGTCTCTCCCCTCCCCATTTAATCCCACCGACGTCCCTGTCACAGATAGGGAAGACTTAGATCAGAGGCTTCCAGCCCTTGGCAAGTTTAAAACTGGTGGACTTCAACTCCCAGAATCCCTCAGCCGCTTTAAGACTTGTGGACTTCAACTCCCAGAATTCCTCAGCCATATTAAAATTTGTGGACTTCAACTCCCAGAATTCCTCAACCAACTCCCAGAATCCTCAGACACTTTAAGACTGGTGGACTTCAATTCCCAGAATTCCAAAGCCACTTTAACTCCCAGAATCCTCAGACATTTTAAGACTTGTGGACTTCAACTCCCAGAATTCCTCAATCGCTTTAAGATTAGTAGACTTCAACTCCCAGAATCCTTCAGTCACTTCAACTCCCAGAATCCTCAGACACTTTAAGACTTGTGGACTTCAACTCCCAGAATCCCTCAGTCACTTCAACTCCCAGAATCCTCAGACACTTTAAGACTTGTGGACTTCAACTCCCAGAATTCCTCAGTCATTTTAAGATTGGTAGACTTCAACTCCCAGAATCCTTCAGTCACTTTAACTCCCAGAATCCTCAGACATTTTAAGACTTGTGGACTTCAACTCCCAGAATTCCTCAATCATTTTAAGATTGGTAGACTTCAACTCCCAGAATCCTCAGACACTTTAAGACTTGTGGACTTCAACTCCCAGAATTCCTCAATCATTTTAAGATTGGTAGACTTCAACTCCCAGAATCCCTCAGTCACTTCAACTCCCAGAATCCTAAGACTTGTGGACTTTAACTCCCAGAATTCCTCAGTCGCTTTAAGACTGGTGGACTTCAACTCCCAGAATTCCTCAGCCACTTCAACTCCCAGAATCCTCAGACTTGTGGACTTCAACTCCCAGAATTCCCCAGCCAGCTGAGGAATTCTGGGAGTTGAAGTCCTCCAGTCTTAAAGTTGCCAAGGTTGGACACTCCTAATGTAGAACATAAATAGCAGGATTGGAAGGGACCCTGGAGATCTTCTAGTCCAACCCCCCAGCTTCAGCAGGACAGAGACTGATATGTGGATTGGTCTGGGCTGTTCTGGGGGGGGGGGGATTCTTTGGAAAACAACACAAAAAATTGAAATGAGGAGGGTGGAGGGGGTGTTGGATGGTGCTTGGCCATTTCAAAAGGGGGTCTCCTTAACCCTTCCCCTCCTCCTCCTGCCCTCCCCCACACTTGCCCTGCCATTGGTGCCCCCCACCCCTTTGGGTTTTCAGGCAATTGGCTTCCTCCTCCTCCTCTTCCTCTCTGAAGACTGCTTGGCCCACTGCAGGGTCCTTTCTTCCTCCCTCCCCTTTCTCCCTCCTTCCCTTTTTCTTCCCTCTCCTCTTCCTTTTCTCCTTTCCTTCCTTCCTTCCTTCTTTCCCTCTTCTTCCTTCTCTCTCCATTCTTTCCTTTCTCTCTTCCCTCCCTTCCTCTCCTCCTTTTTCTCCTTCCTTCCTCCCTCTCTCCCCTTTTCTTCCTTCTCTTTTCCCTTTCTCTCCTTTCTTCCCTCTCTCTCCTCCCTTCCCCTTCCTTCCTTCCCTCTCTCCTTCCTTCCTCTCCTTCCCCTTTCTCCTTCCCCCTCTCCCCTTTTTCTTCTTCCTCCTTTCCCTTCCTCTACCCCCTCCCTGTCCCTTTTCTTCCTTCTCCCCCTTCCCTTTCTCTCCTCCTTCCTCTCTCTCCTTCCTCTCCTTTTCCTCTCCTTCCCCTTCCTTCCATTCCCTCTCATGTCCTTCCTCCCTCCCTCTCTCCCTTTTTCTTCCTTCTCCTCCTTTCTCTTCCTTCCTCCTTCCCCTTTCTCTTTCCTCCTTCTCTCCCTTCCTTCCCTCTCCCTCCTCTCTTCTTTTCCCTCTCTCTGTCCTTCCTTCCCTCGCTCTCTCTCGTCTCTCCCTCTCCTCCTTTTCCTTTCTCTCCTTCCTTCCCTGCGGAGGGCTGCCTCCTTCCTCCCTCCCTCTCTCCCTTTTTCTTCCTTCTCTTCCTGTCCCTTTCTCTTCCTTCCTTCCTTCTCTCTCTCCTCCTTTCCCTCCCTGCCTTTCTCTCCTCCTTTCCCCCCCTCTCTCCTTCCTCTCCTTCCTTCCCTGGGGCGTCCGAGCGTGGAGGGCTGCCTCCTTCCTCCCTCCCTCTCTCCATTTTTCTTCCTTCTCTTCCTGTCCCTTTCTCTTCCTTCCTTCTCTCTCTCCTCCTTCCCGTTCCTCCCTTCCTCTCCTCCTTTCCCCCTCTCTCTCCTTCCTCCCTCCCTCTCTCCCTTTTTCTTCCTTCTCCTCCTGTCCCTTTCTCTTCCTTCCTTCTCTCTCTCCTCCTTCCCGTTCCTCCCTTCCTCTCCTCCTTTCCCTTCCTCTCCTCCTTTCCCCCTCTCCCTCCTTCCTCTCCTTCCTTCCCTTCCTTGCCCGGGGCGTCCGAGCGTGGAGGGCTGCCTCCTTCCTCCCTCCCTCTCTCCCTTTCTCTTCCTTCCTTCCTTCTCTCTCTCTCCTCCTTTCCCTCCCTGCCTTTCTCTCCTCCTTTCCCCTTCTCTCTCCTTCCTCTCCTTCCTTGCCCGGGGCGTCCGAGCGCGGAGAGCTGCCTCCATCCCTCCTTCCTTCCTTCCTTCCTCCCTGCTTTCCTTCCTTCCTCCCTTCCTCGCCTGCCCTCCGCCAGCGGGGCTCATCAGCACATGTGTGCGCAGCGCTGGGAACATGGAAGCGGGGCCGCCTTGTGCCGGAAAGGGAGGGGGCGGAGGAGGAGGAGGAGATGTCTGGGCTGGGGAAGGGGAGGGAGGGGAGGGAGGGGGCTGGGCACGGAACACAACCCTCATTTCTTTGTTTGAGTAGAGAGGGAGGGGGGGGGGCGCGCAGCCGAGCCGAGCCAGCCAGCCCGACTTAAGCCCAGAGGATCGCGCTGCCCGAGCTCCAGCTCCGCGTTGGATTTACCCTGCGCCGCTCCCCGAAGAAGCCAGCTTGATTTTTTTGGGGAGGGGGGCTTCGTTTCCCCCCCCACCACCCTCCTCTCCTTTCCTTCCAGCCCTTCCGATTTTCTTTCTTTCTTCTTCTTCTTTTTCTCATTCTTTCTTTCGTCGGAAAAAGAAGAAGAAGAAGAAGAAGAAGAGGGAGGAGGTGGGCTTTTTTTCTCTCTTTTTGGAAAAACCTACATCGTTGTTTGTTCCCCAGCCAGGCGAGGGGGAGAACCCCGGGCAGGGTCTCCGGCGCCCCCTCCCCAAATTCTTAGCCGTCCCTTTCTACAGGTAACGTGGCTTTTTTTCCCTTTTTTTCTTTCTTTCCCTCTCTCTCTCTTTCTTTCTTTCTTTCCGCACCCCCCCCTCTTTCCTCTCCTCCGCTGTCTGTCTGGCTCGCTCCCCCTCCTTTTTTTTTTCATTTCATTCCTTTCTCTTCTTTTTCTCTCCCGTTTTTTCCTTTGGGGGGGTGGGGGGGCGCTGGACTGAACCGACCCTGGGAGGGGGGGAGCGGAGGGGGGGTCCTCGGTTAAAGGGGCTGGGGGGCAGCCCTGTGTGTGTATGTGTGTGTGTGTGTTGTTTGTGTGTGCATCCAGGGTTTCCTTGGCTGATTTGGGTGGCTTTGTTATCGGTGGGAAGAAAAGTGAAGGGACGGGTGGAGGGGAAAGCCCCCCCCCACAAGTCTGGCACAGGCCTGGCCTCCCTCATCCCCCCCCCCACTCCGGCCAGGCTGGTGGGTGGGTGGGTGCAGCCGTGTCTCGGTGGGCACTGAGATGCCCCCCCTGGATGAAGCCGTAGACCAGCTGGGCGCAGCAAAGCGGCGGATGGGGGGGTCTCCCACCTCCAGGCCTGCCGGGTACCTTCGAATTAGGGTGCCCGTGCCCATCCATGGAAGGGGGCAGCAGGGGGGCAGAATTCACATCTGGCACTCCACGGAGTTGCTGCTATCCCGAGCTGGCTCCGAGGGTGTCCCAGGTGGGCAGAAACTTGCCAGCGAGGCTCGGAAAGATCCCTTGGACCCTTCTTTGGAAATGTGGCATCCTTACAGTTTCCTCCGCCCCCCCCTCCCATCCCATCCCAGTTTCCGTGACAACAAACCAGGATCTGGCCCAGGGGTCTCGAGTCGGAGGGCAGTTTGACAGGGCCCCTGCCAGCAAGCTGCCATGCTTCCTTCCGGCTTGTTGAGATGCCCAGTGGCTCGGCGGGCGCTGTGCGAGACCAGCTCCGGGATCGAGCAAACTAGGAATGGAAGGTCAGGTTGCAGGGAGCCCCCTTCCCCTGGATTACTTAGGATCCGGGAATCCCGTGGAAGTTGCTAGTAGTTAAGTGGATCTGGTGGATCCCCCTCTTTGGGAAGATCTGGTGGCCTCCTCTTTTGATGCCTGCTGATTTTAATCCCTTCCTCCAGCTGGGGACGACACAAGTGAGTGTCGACCCACACTTGCGGTTGTGCAACTTCCAACTTTGCGGAGAGGGGCCCAAGTCTCTCTCTCACACATACACACCAATGTGTTGCGTTTTGCGTGTCTGTGTGTGTGTTTTTGGAAAAATCGGACAAAAGAGGAAGTGGCATTGAAGAGCCCGATTGGGACAGGTGGGGAGCAACTGGGTGGGAATGCGGGCAGCACTCGCGGGGCGCTGTGTTGGGTGACTTTGGGGAGGGGGGCTTGTGCGTGTAGCAGGTGTGGGGTGTTTGTGTGTGCCGAGAGGTTGTGGCTTTTGAGAGGAGGGGGTCTTGCCAACCTCGACAAGTTTTGGGGTGCGGAAAGTTTTACTGTGGTTTTCTAACTCGCTTTCTCCCCAAAAAAGCCCCCATGGATTGCACTGGGAGCGGGGCGGAAATTGGGAATTTTATTTATATTGTCGGTAGGATTTGGAACTGGGATTGGTGGTCATCGATGCCTGGAAATCGGAGAGTGATGCATGGAAAGGGGAGGGTAGACATTTTGTAGGCCGTGGAAGTTGGGGTGAATTCGGCTGTGGGGGGAGGGAAGGGGGTCTGTTTACAATTAAATGGGGAGGGGGGCTTGGCTTCAGCTTCCTTGCTCAGCCAGCCTTGACTTTCTGGCATCTGGGGATGGAGGGGCTGTGGGGTGGCTGCCCGTCAGTGAAGGAGAAACTTTGCCCGCATAAAAACCATGCCAAGCCAAGTTAAAAAAAAGAAGGCACAAGGGCTGTGTTGTTGAAGAGCAGAATTGGGGGTGGGTGGGTTTGTGAGGGCGGGCATGAGTTAGAGGAAGTCTGTTGAAAATGAAACAGGGGCCATTGTCTCCGTGTCTTGTTTCCCTGCAACGGTTGCAGGGCCCCTGAGCATGTACAGAGTGTTGATTTAATTTGGGGGTGGCAGATTGAGGTGGAGAAAGGAGAAAGCCGTGTCTGGAAGTTCAGCGGCGGATGGTGGAGCTGGGGGTTGTGGGAGGAGCCCGCCGTTCGCCGGGTTCTCCTCCGTCCAGGTGTTCAAAAAGGAGCGCCTGGCCCTTTAAAAGGGTGCCCAGGTGAGACGGGGAGGGTGTGTGCGCGCAGCCAGGCAAGGAAGGTGGCACCAACCGGTCGGGCAGGCAACCAAACTGCCTCGCGAGCGGGCGCTGAGGACGGGACAAGCAGACAGGCCTGGCCAGGTGAGGACCCTGGCTCGAATTTTGAGTTGTTTTGGGGGCACGTCGAGGTTCCCCAGGTACAATTGATGTGTGTGTGTGCGTGTGTGTGTGTGTGCAGAGATTTTCTTTCTTTCTTTTTTCCTTGTGCTTTTAAACCGGTGCCGTCTTTGTGTGAGAACAGGGGTCCCCTTGCTCAGCTAAGAAATGGGGCGCAGGCCGAAAAGGAGGTGGGGGCAGGAGTCTGCCCTTCCCATCGCTCCCCCCGTAAAGGCTTTTGAACCGCACAGGTGGCTCCCGCTCACTTTCTGACACGGTTGCCCCAGAAATGAGGGGTGGGTGGGGGGCAGGTGGCACAGTGGCACCTGGCGTGTGGTGGGTCACGTGAGGTCATCCAGACGGCTCTCTGAGAATGGATGAGATATTTTAAACACCCCCTCCCTCCCCCCCCGAAATTTGGGTCACGTGGCTTCCAACCGGCTGGGCTCCGAATCTCAGTGGCTCCTGGGAGGGAAGGCCCCTTGGGGGGGTGTCTTCTCCTTGCACCCCCTTTTCAAGTGGCGGGACGTGGGCAGAGTGCCACACATTCCCCCTTCTGATTCGGGGCAAACCTGGTCCAGAACCGCCAAGCAGGGGGTACCACGGAGCCCCCATTGGGCCCTTCTGGCTTGCCTGGACTACGTATCCCATCCCACACCCCAGCTGTCGTTCCGGGGGTGTGTGTGTCTGTGCGTCAGCCCTGCCCTCGGGCTCTTCTTCCCAATTTCCGTGTGATTTGCATTTTTTCCCCCAGCCTGGGAAAGGAAGCGGGAAAAAAAAAAACGCGAGACAAGTTGTGAAACAATTTTGCACAATTGGGAAGCGCACATTGGTTGTGATTGTGGTTTCGGCTGCATTGTGGCTTTCCCTGCTTGGCTTGAGATTTGGGCTTGGCTGGTGGTGAGGATGATGGGGTTTTGGGTGGTTGTGGGGGAAACCGTCCCCAAATGGATTTAGCGGAGTGCCGGTTTGCGTGCGTTTGTGCGTCTGTTGCGTTCACACCCACTCAACTCTTGAAAATGGATTTTTTTTTTTTTTAGACTGGTGATCCCCGAGTACGTTGTTCACAACCGTCATCAAAGGTTTAAAAATATACATGTTCAAAATCATCATCAGGTTTAAAAATAAATGCATAATATATGCTTAAACCTGATGATGATTTTTGTGTGTGTGTATAATGTGTCTGCGCGCCTATATATACATATACCGTATTTTTCGGATTATAAAACGCACCTGACTATAAGACGCACCTAAATTTGGAAGAGGAAAAGAACAAAAAGAAGGTTTTTGGCCTCCGCGTGATCCATTTTCAGTCCGTTTTGGTGGCTTTTTCTGCCCCTTTTTAAGGCTTTTTTGAGGCCATTTTTTAGGCTTTTTGGCCCGTTTTTGATGCTTTTTGTGGCCCCTTTTTGAGGCTTTTTTCAAGTCGTTTTTGAGGGTTTTTTCAGGCCATTTTTGAGGGTTTTTGTGGCCCGTTTTTGAGGCTTTTTTCAGGCCATTTTTGAGGGTTTTTGTGGCCCGTTTTTGAGGCTTTTTTCAGGCCGTTTTTGAGGCTTTTTTCAGGCCGTTTTTGAGGACTTTGTGGCCCGTTTTTGAGGCTTTTTTCAGGCCATTTTTGAAGGGGTTTTTGCTTATTTTTGAGGCTTTTTGTGGTCCCTTTTTGAGGTCTTTTTTCAGGCCATTTTTGAAGGGTTTTTTGGCCTGTTTTTGAGGCATTTGTGGCCCATTTTTGAGGCTTTTTTCAGGCCATTTTGACCTTTTTTGCGGCTTGTTTTCAAGGCCTTTTTTGAAGGGCCATTTTTCACGCTTTTTGCGGCCCGTTTTGCGGCTTTTGTGGCCTGTTTTTGAGGCTTTTTTCAGGCCGTTTTTGAGGCTTTTTTGGTCCATTTTTGAAGGTTTTTCGGGCCGTTTTGAGGGTTTTTGTGGCCTGTTTTCAAGGCTTTTTGGGGGCCGTTTTTGACGCTTTTTGCGGCCCGTTTTGAGGCTTTTGTGGCCCGTTTTTGAGGCTTTTTTGGGCCATTTCTGAGGCTTTTTTCAGGCTGTTTTTAAGGCTTTTTTCGCCCGTTTTTGAGGGTTTTTTGGCCTGTTTTTGAGGCTGTGGCCCATTTTTGAGGCTTTTTTCAGGCCATTTTGACCCCTTTTGTGGCTTGTTTTCAAGGCCTTTTTTGAGGGGCAATTTTTCACGCTTTTTGCGGCCCGTTTTGAGGCTTTTTTGGTCCGTTTTTGAAGGTTTTTCGGGCCATTTTGGAAGGTTTTTCGGGGCCATTTTGAGGGTTTTGCTGGCCTGTTTTCAAGGCTTTTTTGGGGCCGTTTTTGACGCTTTTTGCGGCCCGTTTTGAGGCTTTGGTGGCCCGTTTTTGAGGGTTTTTTTGGCCCATTTTTGAGTTTTTTTCAGGCTGTTTTTAAGGCTTTTTTCGCCCATTTTTTAGGGTTTTTTGGGCCGGTTTAAGACTTTTTGCGGCCCATTTTGAGGCTTTTGTGGCCTGTTTTTGAGGCTTTTTTCAGGTCATTTTTGAGGCTTTTTCAGGCTATTTTTTTTAAAGGGGCAAAAAAAGCCTCAGAAACGGGCCAATAAAAGCCTGAAAAAGGCCAGAAAATGGGATGTTCAGAGGCCAAAACAATTTGCAATATTTGGTCTATCAGACGCACAGACATTTTACCCCCTTTGGGGAGACAAAATGGTGCATCTTATAGTCTGAAAAATACAGTATACACACACACAAATATATGTGTGTATGTGTGTGTAAAATCAGGCATTTCGTAGAATGTCAAAAATTGGATCTCAAAGTACAAAATGCTGAATAAATTCACACCTTTCCTAACCAAAAGGCACTCCGGCAAATGGACCCCAAATTTTCTGTGCCCAAGGAGACAATTGTGAAGTGTGTTTTGACCTGTTTTACGACCTTTTTGGCCGCCGTTGTTATACGAATCGCCGCCGTTGTTCGGTTAGTCACCCGGTCGTTAAGCAAATCTGGCTTCCTTGGTTGGAAGGTCGCAAAAAAGGGACGCTGCGAAGGTGAATCAGTTGTCAAGCATCCGAATCGTGCCACATGGACTTGGTCGTAAGTGTGAAAAATGGTCCTAGGTCGTTCTTTTTAGTGTCGTCGTAACGGTCACTAAATGAACGGTTGTAAATCAAGGGCTACCTTTATGTCAATACTGGTCTTTTTCTCTTGTTTTTTTTTAATTACATACTTTTATCCCCTATACTTTTATTTTGCGTTTCTTTTTGGGTTTCATGTACGTTTTTCAATAAAGGATTAGGGTTAGGGTTAGGATTAGAGAGAATTGGAATTAGGGTTAGGGTTTGGGTTATAGTTAGGGTTAGAGAGAATTAGGGCTAGGGTTAGGATCAGGATAGGGTTAGGGTTAGGTTTAGAGAGGTTTAGGGTTAGGGTTTGGGTTTAGAGTTAGGTCTTGGATTAGGATTAGGGTTAGAGTTGGAGTGAGGATTAGGGTTAGAGAGAATTAGAATTAGGGTTTGGGTTAGGGTTAGGGTTACAGAGAATTAGGATTAGGATTAGAATTAGGATTTGGGTTAGAGTTAGAGTTAGGGTTAGGATTAGAGAGGTTTAGGGCTAGGGTTGGGGTTAGAGTTAGGACGGATTAGGATTAGGGTTAGGGTTAGAGAGAATTAGAATTAGGGTTAGGGTTACAGAGAATTAGGGTTAGGATTAGGATTAGAGTTAGGATTAGGGTTAGAATTAGGATTCGGGTTAGAATTAGGATTCGGGTTAGAGTTAGAGTTAGGGTTAGGATTAGAGAGGTTTAGGGTTAGGGTTGGGGTTAGAGTTAGGACTTGGATTAGGATTAAGGTTAGGGTTAGAGAGCATTAGAATTAGGGTTTGGGTTATAGTTAGGGTTAGGGTTACAGAGAATTAGGGTTAGGATTAGGATTAGAGAGGATTAGGGTTAGAATTAGGATTCGGGTTAGAGTAGAGTTAGGGTTAGGATTAGAGACGTTTAGGGTTAGGGTTGGGGTTAGAGTTAGGACTTGGATTAGGGTTAGGGTTAGAGAGAATTAGGGTTGGGGTTAGAGTTAGGGTTAGGATTAGAGAGGTTTAGGGCTAGGATTAGGGTTGGGTTTAGAATTAGGTCTTGGATTAGGATTAGGATTGGGGTTAGAGTTAGAGTGAGGGTTAGGGTTAGAGAGAATTAGAATTAGGGTTTGGGTTATAGTTAGGGATAAAGAGAATTAGGGTTAGGATTAGGATTAGAGTTAGGATTCGGGTTAGGGTTAGGGTTACCCTAACCCTAATCCTAACCCTTTTCATGACTGTCCTTTCATACTTTACCTAAATAGCTCTTGTCCTTCTGCATAATAATACCTTGGTATTATATATTATGTCCTGGGAATGTATATAGCATATTAAAATAACTCACATATTTCGTATTTTGCCTAAAAGTGTGTTTGTGTGTGTGTATTTAAACATCGTAAATCACATAACAGATAATCCTCGGTTTAAAACAGTTTGGGGACAAACTTGATGTGAAAAAAATGCGCCTTACAGTCATTTTTCACACTTACAACCTTTACAACACCCCCCCTCACAGAAACACACATTTCGCCCACTTAATGACCGTGTCGCTTACTTCAACGGTTGCAGGGATTTACTTACCCAGAGCGGCAAGCTCGGTCGTAAAAGGGGGCCAAAATTCACTTGACTCACTTCAAGGTCGTAAATCGAGGACTCAGGTCGTAAATCGAGGGCAACCTATATTATATATATATATTACTGAGGCCGCCCAAATCTTTCCAAATAGCAAAGTTTGGAATCCCTTTGGCCCCAAATAAAATAAAAAAGATTTTACTTTTCACTTTTAAGTTTCACTTTTCGAACGTTATTCCGCGTTCGGCGTTAAGTGCCCGGCGCAGCTCGCGTGGCGGGCTTTCTTTCCCACGCTCGTGTCACCAACGCGATGAGCCCCGTCCCCGCGTCCCCCTCCCACAGATCTCTGGGCTTTTCCCACCCCACTGTGATTTTTTAAATAGACCCCCTCCCCAAGTATATGATTTTATTTGCGTTTGTGTGTTTTAATCGCTTTGTCTTCTCGGATGAAGGTTTGGGTCACGTGCTCGTGGGTGGGTGGGGGTCTGTGGTCGGCGGCTGTTTCCGGGAAGGGGAGCGAGCGAGCGAGCGAGAGAGAGGCGAGGGGGGGTGGTGGAAATGGCTTCAGATGACTGCTCTTGTGTGCTTGGTGTGTGTGTTTTTGTGTGTTTGTGTCTGTGTGTATACCCACCCAGGCAGCTGACTTTTAACTGTCTGGGCCCCCAACTCCTTTACGCAGGTGGCAAGTTTGCCCACGGCTGTGTGTTTCCTCTCCGGGGACTTTCTATGTGGGTCTTTCTATGGATCAGTTCCCATAGAAATTGTGGTCGTAAGGTCGAGGACTACCAGCGAATTGCACCTTACGACCACAATTGGAGCCTGAAGGTTGAGATTGCGTAGGGGAGAGAGTTGTTCCGTGAGGTTTTCTTTCTTTTTTTGCTCCCGTTTGACGACTTTCCTCGCCGCGTTTGTTCGCTGCCGTTGTTAAACGAGTCGCCCGGTTGTTTAGCGAATCCGGCTTCCCCCAATTGGGTTTTGCTCGTTTGGTGGTTGCAAAAGGGAATCACGTCTCTCTCTCTCTCACACACACAAACACACGCGCGACCGTCATAAACATGAATCCGTTGTCAAGCGAGTCCGAATGGAAGTCGCTGGGGGATGTTGCAACGGTCGTATGAAAAGTTTTTTTCCGGTGTCGTCGTAACTTTGAACAGTTGCTAAGTGAACTTTTGTAAGTCAGGGACTACCTATGCCTTGGTGGTCCCCCCGTTACCCCCTAAGGAGAAGCCCGGCAACTTTTTAGGTGGTCCTCGACTTACGACCAGAGGCGTAAATTAGGAAGCTTGACGAAGCATGCTTTTTAGGTGGTCCTCGCCTTAACGACCACAGTGGAAACCAGAATTTCCGTGGTTGAGCAAGACGGTTTTTTTTACGAATTTTACGACCCTTTTTCGGGGAGGGGGGGGATCACGATCGTTAAGCGAATCGCTTTTCAGCCGTTGAATGAATAGCATGGTTATTAAACGAATCCGGCATTCCCCTGTTGACTCTGCTTGTCGGAAGGTCACCCATGGTGACGGCCGTCGTAAGTACAAGCCAGTTGGCCAACGTTGAACATGTCTTTGTAAGTGCGAGGTATGGTCGTAAGTCAATTTGTCGTAACTTCGACGAGTTGCTAAGGAAACGTCCATAAGTCGAGAACTAGCTGTGATTCCCTCCAACTTACTTCTCGTCCTCCTTATGGATTCAGCCCGTTATCCCCCCCCCCCGCTCCCCAGGGGTGTTTCCTGCCCCCCCCCCGAGAGTGGGGGTCTCCCAGGGGGATTCTGGGAGCTGAATTCCTCGCGAAATCCGTATCTTTCTCTCCCTTTCCGTATCGGATCAGGAAAAATCTAGGAAAAATCCCAATAGATTCAGACGCTTCTCCTCAGCACGGGTAGTCCTCGACTTACGACCGCGATTGAGCCCACGGTTTCCGCCGCTAAGCGAGACATTTCGCCCCACCTTTCTGGCTGTGGGTTGCTAATCCCTGAAGTTGTGGATATGTTAGCAATTCCCCGTCGGCGTTGCTCGTCGCAAAAGGGGATCGTGTGACACACACACACCGGGACACTGCAGCCGTCATAAATGCGAGTCAGCTGCCGGGGGTTTGGATCACGTGACCACGGCGGGGCTGCAGTTTCCGTCAGTGTGAAAAACAGGTGTAAGTCGCTTGTTTTCAGTGACGTCGTAACTTCGGTCGCTGAGTGAATTGTCGTAAGTCGGGGATTATCTTTCTAGCTCTCTCCCCTTATTCCCAGACTTTGCTAGGGTAGATGGGCTTCGGAGTCCAGGACATCATGAGTGCAACTTGCTCACTTGGGGTCTTAGGAATGTTTGGATCTCTTCTATAGGCAGTCCTCAATTTACGTCAGGAATAGGGACCGGAATTTCTGGGTGGCTGTTAAATGAATCGTGTCCGATACAGGCAGTTCTCGACTTATGACCACCATCAAGCTCACGATTTACATTGTTAAGGGAGACATTTGTTCAGTGAGATGGCCCCGTCTTACGACTTTCCTTGCCACGTTGGTTAAAACGAAGCACCGCCGTCGTTAAATGAGCAACCTGGTTGTTAAGTGAATCCGGCCTCCCCATGGACTTTGCTCATCAGAAGGTTGCAAAAGGGGATCGCCTGACCCCGGGACACCCCAACTGTCATAAGGATGAGTTAGTTGGAAGTCACATGACCACGGGGAAGGTGCAACGGTCGTAAGTGTGAAAAATGGCCGTAAGTCGCTTTTTGGGGGTGTCGTCACTATGAACGGTCGCTAAGTGAACTGTTATAAGTCAAGGACTACCTATGTATCATATCCCCTTTTTTGCCACAGTTGTTTAAGCGAGTAACTGCAGTTGTGAAGAAAATCTTGCCGCCACTAAGCGAATCAGTGCTCAGCGGAAGCCGGCTGGGAAGTTCACAGGTGACGCCAGTTTGATGCGCTCGTCGTACATATATGACAGTTGTTGAGCATGTCATTTTGATCACATGACCGTGTGTGTTGTAACTACGAGGATCAGTTATTAATTTCTGTTCTCGGTGCTGTGGCAACTTTGAACTGTCGCTAAGCGAATCTTTGTAAGGAGGATTACAATGGCGTCTGCCCTTAAATGAAATCCGATAACTCTGCTTAGTTCAAGTGGAGAAACACAGGGAGTCCTCGGCTTACGACCACAATGGAGCCCAATGTTTCTGTTGCTAAACGAGACCTTTGCTAAGTGAGGTTTCCCCCCTTCCCCCCCCCCAATTTAGCACCTTTCCTTCCACGGTTGTTAAGTGAGTCACTGCAGTTACTAAGTTAGTCACAAGGTCGTTAAGTGAATTTGGCTTCCCCGTTGATTTTGCTCGTCAGAAGGTCGCAAAAGAGGATCGCCTGACACACACACACCCCGGGACTCTGCGACCATCGTAAGTATGAGTCAGCTGCCGAGCGTCTGAATTTTGGCTGCAACGGTCATAAGGGTGAAAAATGGTCATAAGTCACTTTTATCGGTCCCGTTGGAACGCCGAACGGTCCCTAAAGCGAGCTGTCGTAAGTCGAGGACGGCTTGGAGTCACGTTTCTTCAAATTTGGGGGTCTTGAAGATGGGTGGACTTCAACTCCCAGAATTCCCCCAGTGTCCAGTGGGAATTTGAATTCAACACAACAAACACAACACAACAACGAGTGTGTTTTTGGTGCCAAAAAGCAGGAAGAGGAGAGCATTTAACAACTCAACAATGTGCAATTCCGCGGGAATTAACCCAAGTTAGCTAGCGGAAGATTGGCATTTCAGGGGGGGGGGGGTTGAGTTGGAATCGATAGAATTCTCCGGAAGTTACAGGTGGCTCTTGACTTGCAATAGTTCACTTAGCGACCGTCCAAAGCTACAACAACACGGGAAAAGTGACTTAACGGCCGTTTTTCACACTTAACGATCATTCCCGTAAGTGCCCCTGTGGTCACAGGATCAAAATTCTCACCTTTATGACGGGAATCACAGCATCCCCCTTTTGTGACCACTTTATAAGCCAAATCCAGGGGGGGGGGGAATCAGATTCCTTTAACGACCGCGGCCGCGATTTGTTTAACGGCGGTAGGAAGAAAGGAGGTGAAATTCACTGAGCGGACGTTTCCCTTAGCAGGAGAAATGTTGGGCTCGCTTTCGGTCGTAAATTGAGGACTCCGCAGAGCCTCAGTGCTCATTTTTCCATGCGGGGAGGAAGAGAACAGGAAAAACTCGACGGACTTGAATAACGTACGTCCCCCGGGCTCAGCGGTGCCCAAAGCCAAACGGTGGGTGTGCAGAGGTGGCAGGCTTGAACCCTGGGATGGCAGGTCAAATCGTAGGGGAAGTCCCTGTTCGTACACCTGAGTTGGGTTCACGCAAGCCCACCCCCCCAAAAGGTGTTTTTCCATCTGTTTTGTGACCGACGTAAAGGAGTGATTGTCCAGCTTGGTCCCTTGAAGAGGGGTGGGCTTCCACTCCCGGAATTCCATAGTCAGTGTGTTTTAAGAGGGGTGGGCTTCCACTCCCAGAATTCCACAGTCACAGTGCTTTAAGAGGGTTGGGCTTCGACTCCTGGAATTCCACAGTCAGAGTGCTTTAAGAGGGGTGGGCTTCCACTCCCGGAATTCCACAGTCACAGTGCTTTAAGAGGGGTGGGCTTCGACTCCTGGAATTCCACAGTCAGTGTGTTTTAAGAGGGGTGGGCTTCCACTCCCAGAATTCCACAGTCAGAGTGTTTTAAGAGGGGTGGGCTTCCACTCCCAGAATTCCACAGTCAGAGTGTTTTAAGAGGGGTGCGCTTCCAATCCCGGAATTCCACAGTCAGTGTGTTTTAAGAGGGGTGGGCTTCCAATCCCGGAATTCCACAGTCAGAGTGCTTTAAGAAGGGTGGGCTTCGACTCCTGGAATTCCACAGTAAGAGTGCTTTAAGAGGGGTGGGCTTCCACTCCTGGAATTCCACAGTCACAGTGCTTTAAGAGGGGTGGGCTAAGACTCCTGGAATTCCACAGTCACAGTGCTTTAAGAGGGGTGGGCTTCGACTCCTGGAATTCCACAGTCAGAGTGCTTTAAGAGGGTTGGGCTTCGACTCCTGGAATTCCACAGTCAGAGTGCTTTAAGAGGGGTGGGCTTCCACTCCCGGAATTCCACAGTCACAGTGCTTTAAGAGGGGTGGGCTTCGACTCCTGGAATTCCACAGTCAGTGTGTTTTAAGAGGGGTGGGCTTCCACTCCCAGAATTCCACAGTCAGAGTGCTTTAAGAGGGGTGGGCTTCCACTCCCGGAATTCCACAGTCACAGTGCTTTAAGAGGGGTGGGCTTCGACTCCTGGAATTCCACAGTCAGTGTGTTTTAAGAGGGGTGGGCTTCCACTCCCAGAATTCCACAGTCAGAGTGTTTTAAGAGGGGTGGGCTTCCACTCCCAGAATTCCACAGTCAGAGTGTTTTAAGAGGGGTGCGCTTCCAATCCCGGAATTCCACAGTCAGTGTGTTTTAAGAGGGGTGGGCTTCCAATCCCGGAATTCCACAGTCAGAGTGCTTTAAGAAGGGTGGGCTTCGACTCCTGGAATTCCACAGTAAGAGTGCTTTAAGAGGGGTGGGCTTCCACTCCTGGAATTCCACAGTCACAGTGCTTTAAGAGGGGTGGGCTAAGACTCCTGGAATTCCACAGTCACAGTGCTTTAAGAGGGGTGGGCTTCGACTCCTGGAATTCCACAGTCAGAGTGCTTTAAGAGGGGTGGGCTTCCACTCCTGGAATTCCACGGTCACAGTGCTTTAAGAGGGGTGGGCTTCCACTCCCGGAATTCCACAGTCACAGTGCTTTAAGAGGGGTGGGCTTCGACTCCCGGAATTCCACAGTCACAGTGCTTTAAGAGGGGTGGGCTTCCAGTCCCGGAATTCCACAGTCAGTGTGTTTTAAGAGGGGTGGGCTTCCATTCCTGGAATTCCACAGTCAGTGTGTTTTAAGAGGGGTGGGCTTCCACTCCCGGAATTCCACAGTCAGTGTGTTTTAAGAGGGGTGGGCTTCCACTCCCGGAATTCCACAGTCAGAGTGCTTTAAGAGGGGTGGGCTTCGACTCCTGGAATTCCACAGTCAGAGTGCTTTAAGAGGGGTGGGCTTCCACTCCTGGAATTCCACGGTCACAGTGCTTTAAGAGGGGTGGGCTTCCACTCCCGGAATTCCACAGTCAGAGTGTCTTCAGATGGGTGGACTTCAACTCCCAGAATTCCTCAGAAATTTCCCCATTTTAAAGCACGCTGGGTGGAGAATTCTGGGAGTTGAAGTCCACCCACCTTTAAGGGGCCACGGTGGAGAAATGACTCCCTTAGCGACTATTTTTATTGCATCAGAGGTTCTGCAGATTCTTGCAGTCCTCGACTTGCAACCACGGTTTCCATTGCTAAGCAAGGCGGTCGTAAAGCCAGTTGGCCCCAAATCTTACAAGAGTTTAATTGGGCTAAACGGATCCCTGCGGTTGATCAGCCAATCACATGACCGGCGGTGGGGGGAAGGAACTCCGCCATCGTCGTAAATACGTGCCAGTTGACAAGCGTCCAATCTTGGATCCTCTGAAGGTCATAACTGTGAGGACCGGGTCGCGAGTCATGTTTTGTTCCCCCCAGTGCTGTTGTAACTTGGAATGGTCGCTAAATGAATGGTTTCAAATTGAGAGCTGCTTGGAACGGTCGCTAAACGGGTGGTCTTGAAATCGGGGCTCCTGTGACGCGTTAGTTGAAGGGAGCCTGCAAAATACAGGGAGTCCTCCATTTATGACCAAAATTGCGTCCCGAAATTTCCATCGCTAAGCCAGACCTGTTCTCAAATGAGCGTTGCTCCGTTTTATGACCTTTTGGGCCATGGTCGTTAAAGGGAATCGCTGCAATTATTAAGTGAATAATGCCGTTGTTAAGTGAATCCGGTTTTTCCTGTTGACTTTGCTAGTCAGAAGGTTGTAAACGGGGGTCATGTGACCGTCATAAGTACCTGCCAGTTGCCAAGCATCTGAAATTTTGATCACATGACCGTGATCAACGGCCATTGGATTACCAGTAGTGAGCTGGCTAATAGCTCCGAAAGGAGTGGGAAGGGACCTTGGAGATCTTCTAGTCCAACCCCCTGCTTAGGCAGGAAACCCTACACCATTTCAGACAAACGTCTGTCTCTCTTCTTAAAAACCTCCCGTGATGGAGCAATCACAACTACTGGTGGCAAGTAGTTCCACTGGTTAACTGTCCTTTACTGTTAGGAAGTTTCTCTTGAATTCCAGATTGCTTCTCTCCTCGATTAGTTTCCATCCATTGCTTCCTCCCCTGCCTTCGGGGGCTTCCTCAAATATTGGAAGATAGCTATCAGGTCCCCCAGTGGTGGGGTCCTACTGGTTTAACAACCGATTGACCTGCCGTGTTACTGCTGGGGAGGAAAAGAGCCGAGGCGCAGCTGAGAAGATATCGGTAAGTAAAGGGCAGTGGTGGCTGGCCATGCCCACTTGCTCGTCGGAGTGAACCGGTTCGCTCCGAGCTGATTGTCAGAGGTAGTGGTTCGCCTGAACCTAACAGAATAATGGAGTTGGAAGAGACCTTGGAGGTCTTCTACTCCAACCCCCTGCTCAAGCAGGAGACCCTGTACCAGTGGTGGGTTCTGGGAGGTACAGCGCGGTACGGCTTGTACCGGTAGTAACCGTGAGCAGTAGCCACCATACTGGTATGGTGGCTCGTTTGGGACACCCGCCCTCTCGCGTTCCATAGCTGTTTGTAACGCGACCGGCCAAATGTGCACCCATTGTGCGGTGCCTGCGCGACCTCCGCCAAGCAGCTGGGTGTCGTAGGGCAGTGGTGTGCACAGGTTTGTGCAGCGCACTAGGGTCCCGTGCGCAGCGTACCAATTGCGACGGGATCCGGAACCCACCACTGGCCTGTATCATTTCAAATAAATAATTGTCCAATCTCTTCTTGAAAGCCCACAACTTCCAGTGGAACGCCCACAACTTCCAGTGGCACGCTGTTCCACCGGTGAATTGTCCTCACTGTCGGGAAATTCCCGCTTAATTCCAAGTTGCTTCTCTCCTTAAATGTTGCTTCTTGTCCTGCCTTCAGGTGCTTTGGAAAATAGGTGGAACCCCCTCCCCCTCTTCTTTGGGGCAGCCCCTCAAATATTGGAACGGTTCTGTCATGTCCCTAGATAAGACGTGCCCCATTCCTACGACCGTTCCTCGCATGTTTTCGTCTCCAGGCCTCTAATGATCTTCGTTGCTCTTCTCCGCACTCTTTCTAGTATCTCAACATCTTTTAGCGCGAGGGACCGCGTACCGCACCGTTAAACTAAACGAAGAGAGAATTAATCTGAGCTAATTAACCCAGGTCAGCATAGGTGGCCATCCTCAGGGGGGGGCTCATCCCAAAATACCGCGCAGAGACCCCCTGGGTCCGATCAGCTGGAAGCGGTTACATCACGAGACGCAACCTATTGCGCCAGGTTGCATCACCAGGGCAGCTGGCACATCGGCGGAGTCCATCCGCCAGCGAGTTTCCTCATCCACTTGTCCAGAGGAAGTTTGTGTTCGAAGTGCTAAAGCCCCCCGCAAGGGTTACATTTCTGCCCCCCCAAAAAAAGGTTGGGTTTTCCTTAAAAGAGTAGGGGGCTTCGTGGACAAAAGAATTCCCACCCATTTTGAAGCGTTTTGGGCGACGTGTTCAAAGGCAAAGATGAGATGCACGATTTTTTTTTAAAAAATAGATATTTTAATTGGGTGGATCTCTACGATTCAAATCCGTTCAGCAGAATAACAAGAGTCGGAAGGGACCCTGGAGGTCATCTAGCCCAACCCCACTGCTCAGGCAGGAAACGCTCCATCGATTCGGACAAAGGTCTGATCTCTTCTTAAAAGGGCTTAAAAGTTTTCTTTTGATGGATGTAAGATGATACCAATCCCAAACTCTCGGGCGTGTGGTTTGATTTTTTTTTTAAATACGTCCTCGATTTACGACCATTCATTTAGTGACCATTGGAAGTTACAACGGCAGCGAAAAAAGTGGCTTCGGACCGTTGTTCACGCTTTATGGCCTTTGCAAGCAGGCCCGTGATCAGCATTTGAACGCTTGGCAACCGACTCACATTTACGACGTGTCCTGGGGAGGGGGGTGTCACGCGATTCCTCTTTCCGACCTTTTGACGAGCAAAGTCCACGGGGAAAGACGGATTCCCTGGACACACCGCATCACTAATTTAAGGAACTGCAGCGATCTCCTTAACGACGGTGGCGAGAAAGGTTGTAAAACCAGGCGAAATTCACTTCGCCAACGTTTCGCTTAGCAACCGGACTTTGAGGCTCCATTGTGGTCGTAAGCAGAGGTGGTATTCCGCCGGTTTGCGCCTGCCAGCCGTAGTGCATGCGCGGACTGGGTGTGTATGAAGGAAGCGAGCGTGTGCGCACACTTGCTCACATTTGTGAACCGGTAGGGAAGGTAACTGAATACTACCCCTGGTCGTAAGTCGAGGACTTCCTGTATTTTGCGACCTTGCGTCCCGCGCTCGCCAAACATCAGGGCGTGGTGGGTCTGTTCTGCTTGGGCAGTTTGGAGACATCCTGTAGGCCGATTTCCGTCGGGGTTTACATGGGGAGGTTGTGCGGTGCTCATTGTCCGGACACAGGCCGGCCTTTCTCCTCTCCAGACCAGAGATAATATCCGCTACTACGCCTCATTCTCCCCGCTGAAGGTCTCCTTTGTGGGCCCGGGGCTGAAGAAGTGCCTCAGGCCATCTGCTTCGCTCCCATTTAGTGACCAACTGAGGCCGAAGCTGAGAGGACGGGAGCACGGCGCGGTTGGGGATACCCGAGTTTGTGTGTCTGACGCACGTTAAAAAAAAAATAGTTTGGATCGTTGCGGCCAACGTCTTGACGTAACCTCAGGTCCCGGGCGCTATCTGAGTTGTTTTGGTCTTGTAGACGTTTTCTGGCCCAGCTAGAGAACATCATCAGTGCTAGCGAGCGTGGAGTATGTGAACTCCCAAGCAAACTTCACTCCCTTCTAGCACTGATGATATTATCTAGTTGGGTCAGGAAACGTCTGCAGGGAAACAACCAAACTCACAGACCACCAAGGACCCCACAGTCGTCCTCGTCCTCGTCCTCCTCCTCCCTCCACGAACTCAACTCCCTACTAGCACT
This sequence comes from Thamnophis sirtalis, assembly GCF_051295495.1. Lineage (NCBI taxonomy): Eukaryota > Metazoa > Chordata > Lepidosauria > Squamata > Natricidae > Thamnophis > Thamnophis sirtalis. Next base: position 141,090,948 of record NW_028261384.1, on the reverse strand, counting down.
GATGATGTTCCCTAGCTGGGTCATGAAATGTCTGTAAGAAAACAGCCAAGTACCGAGACCACCAAGGACCCCATAATCGTTCTCCTCCTCCTCCTCCTCCTCCTCCTCCTCCTCCTCCTCCTCCCTCCTCCTCCTCCTCCTCTCCTCCTCCTCGAATATTCTATTATTTTGACTTTCTTAGCCACCCTCTGCAGACATCTCCCCACTTCCCAAATGTGGTGATTGCGTCTTGGTTCGCGCCACAGGCTTAGCCACGAACCCTGTGCAGACACACGGCGGCGGAGCTCACCCCCCCCCCAGGCGTGCAGTACAGAACACGACGATACAGATACAAAAAATATCTGTTGCCTCATCCCGGCGGCCGCCCCAGGTCGTCGTACCTGCGTCCTGCTGTCTGATGCTTGGTGCCATCGGGCTGGGCCCCAGCGGGTTTTGTAATCTGATCCTTCCCTTCCCCCTGCCCTCCATCATGTGGTGAGACTTCGTGACTAAGTAGGTTCGGGGGCAGGGGACGGGAGGTCACAAGGTTGCTGTGGGTGTGTTGGTTTGTGGGCAGTTGTGTTGCCCAGAGGGGGCAGCCACTTGAGACAGACCAGGCCCGGACCACGTCGGAGAAGGTAGCATGTCCTGCGGCCTTCCATGTTTTCTCTTGAGGCCCAGGAAAGTTCCATGCGAACCAGGAAGGCTGGGTTATGGAGTCCCCTGGGGCGTGTCTTCCACTGTTCCATTCCAGCCACCACTCCGCCGAGTGAGGGGACGAAGCGTTCAGTATTGGTACTGCTCGATGTACGGCTGCAATCGAAACGAGAACGTCCACTGCTATGCGGAGACTGTTGTTGAGGTTGACCCATTAGGCGACCGTTCTTGCTGTGGTTGTTAAGTGAAGCTGACCTCCTTGTAGACTTTGACTTTGAAGGGTCCCTGAAAGGGAACGGTTATAAGGTGAGGACTGCTTGGACAACTGAGCCAAGTCGTCGTCCTCCTCCTCCTCCCCTTCAGATCCAGGGATTTTTATTACGGTAGGGGTAGTCCCCAACTTACAACTGTTCATTTAGTGACAGTTCAAAGTTACAACGGTAGGGTTTTTCACACTTACAACCATTACAATCACTCCCATGTCGCATGATCAAATTTCAAACACTTGGCAACGGATTCCTATTTATGACGGTCGCTGGGGGGGTGTCACACGATCCCCTTTTGCGTTCCGACAAGCCAAGTCAAGGGGGAAGCCGAATTCACTTAACAACCATGTCTTGGAACAACCGAAGCGATTCGCTTAACAACCGTAACAAGAAATATCGGAAAACGGGGTTGTTCGTTGCGGTCATGTGATCAAAATTTCGAACGCTTGACAACTGGCAGGTACTTATTCACCATATTCACTTAACAACCATGCCGTGAACGACCGAAGCGATATGCTTAACAACCCTGATAAGAAAGATCGCGAAATGGGGCCTAGCAACAGAAAAACGTGGAGCTCGTTTGCGGCCCGAAAGTCAAGGACTAAATGTAGCGTGTGTCATGCCAGGAGAGCCTCACCCTCACCCTCTTCCGAGGTTTGCGGAGTCCCTTTCGGCAGAGGTTGTCTTTTCCGGGGGTTTATTTGGAGGGGAACCCTTTTGCAAATCAGCAGAGTGACCGATTTGCGGAGCATGAGTGCCGAGATTGTGGAACACCACATTCATGGCGTGTGGGAAGGAACAGACGGACACGGCGGGAGGGAGGTGAACATAAATAAGTGGCTTTCCCTGGGGGGGGGACGACACACATGGGTAAAACCTCCATTTCCTTGAAACCCACCTCTTCAATAATGCCATGATGGCGAACCTGTGGCACGCGGGCCATTGGCCAGCTCAGCTCCACTGCACATGCGTGCGCCCCCTCCCACCCATCAACTGATTTTCAGGCCTCGGCAGGGCATGTGGGAGACGCATGCGGGAGACGCATGCACGGGGAGGCAGGGGGGTCATGGGGGGTGCAGCGTCACCCCTCCTGCGCCCCATTTTTGGTTTCAGGAGGCTTCAGGGAGGCCTACCAGGCCCCAAAATGGGCTGCGGGGGGGTGGTGGTGGGAGGCATCCCCCCCCACAGTTCGTTTTTGGTCCCAGGAGGCTTCAGGGAGGCCTGCTAGGGCCAAAACGGACCGCAGGGGTGGTGGTGGTGGGAGGCGTCCTTCCACGGTTCGTTTTTGGTCCCAGGAGGCTTCAGGGAGGCCTGCTAGGTCCAAAACGGGGCAGGGGGCATCGTGCGTGCATGCCCAGGGTGGCAGGAGGATGTGCATTGCTTTAAGGGTGTGTGCACGCCTTCGGCACATGAGAAGAAAAAGGTTAGCCATCACTGCCCTAATGCGTGCTGTCTTGTTTTTCTACAGAGTCGGCGTCCGCACCATGGCGGGAGAGTAGCCGTACCCCCCACCAGCCACGCCTCGTGGCCCGAGACGGCGCATGGGCCCGGTGTGGGGGGGAACCCAGCCCATGAGAAAGCAACGCGGAGAGCATGTTCCTCCTCTGGTGACCGAAGCAAGACTCCACGTGGAAGGGCTGCCGTGTTCCATGGGTGTTTCCCATTTGTGCGTCCATTGTTGGCACGATAAACTGGCGAGTTACGGACCCCAGTGGAGTCCAAAATGTCTCTTTTGTTAAGCAAGACATTGGTTAAGTCTACAGTACACGTCGCTCCTTGATTGACGGTGGCAAATTGCTGTCACTGAGCTAAACGGAGGAAGTCCTCGACTTATGACAACAGTTTGTTTAGTGATCAGAGTTACAACGGCACTGACAAAAGGAACTTAGGATTGTTTTTCACACTTACGACCGTTGTAGCCTCTCCAGGACCACATGATATATATTTGGATGCTTGGCCACAGACTCACATTTATGACGGTGGCAGTGTCCTGGGGTTACACGATTCCCCTTTTGCGACTTTTTGACGAGCAAAGTCCATGGGGAAGCCAGATTCACTTAACAACCGTGTTACTAGTCAAACAACTGCAGTGATTCACAACGACTGGCGGGAAAGATTTTAAAACTCGCTTAGCAGATGTCTCATTTAATAACATAAATGTTGGGCTCCATTGTGGTCGTAAGATGAGGATCATCTATAGTGAAGTGAGTTTAGTCACATCTTACGACCTTTTCTGCTACGTTTTTTAAGTGAATCAATGCAGTCGTTAGGTGGATAACAGGGTTGTTAGCTTCCCCATTGACTTACCACCCCGTCGTAAATATGAGTCAATTGCCAAGCCGACCTCTGATTTTTTGATGATGTGACCATGGAGATGTTGCAAGGGTCGTAAGTGCAAAACACGGTTATGTCATTGTTTCAATGGTGGTGTAACTTTGAATGGTCACTAAATGAACTGTTGTAAGTTGAGGACGGTATTCCTGTAATGGATGCTGCCAGTCGAAATCCTCTCCGTGGCTGGAATTTAGTCCTCGGCTCACACCCATTCATTTAGCAAATGTTTCGACATTACAAACGGTGTTGAAAATATGACTTGTGACTGGTCCTCTCACTTACGACCGTCGTAGCATCTCCACGGTCAAAATTCAGGCGTTTGGCAAACGACATGTACTTACAACAATTGCAAGGGTCCTCTGATCATCATTTGTAACCTTCCCAGCCAGCTTCCGACAAGCAAAGTTGGAACGGGGTGGGTGGGGTGGGGTGGGGGATCCTGATTCGTTTAACCACCTCCTGATTCACTTAACGACCACGGTGATTCTCTCAACAACCCTGGCAAAAAAAGGTTCTCAAAATCAGGCCCAGCTCACTTATCAACCGCCTGGCTCAGCCAGTTGTGGCCGTACGTCGAGGACACCCCCAATCCCCACCCCCACCTCCCAGTGAAAGTTTGATCAGGGGTGGAGGGTGTCACGCGGAACTGCACACACGAGGCAGCTGTTGAGAGGGGAGAGGAACGAAGGAAACACGAGAAAGTCGATCCTCGCCAAAGGAGAACGGGTTTTCCGGCGAGCCGCCGGCAAATAGATTTCTCTCTGCAAAATGGAAATTGTGAAACGTTGACAGCTAAGCGCAACGTTCGTTGCTTAACTGGAAGCGGCTCGAGGGCTTTTGTTCGGCGTAGCCTTTTGTGGGTCAAACCCTTTGCCGCCGCCGTGTGCATCACTGCACTTTCCCTGCGCATCGAAAGCGTGCTTTCTCTCTCTCTCTCTCTCTCTTTCCCGGAATGCATCTTACACAAAGGCTCCGCTCGCAGCTGCTGCTCTGTGCTTCCTCCGCCGCCGGAGGGCCGGCCGTGGACTCCTCCAGTGCTCTCCACGCCCTCTGGCGCACGGCCAGCGAAGCAGCTGGGCCTGGTGGAGGGGGGGGGAAGGGAAGCGCAACGGGGAGGGAGGCTCCACTACGTAAGGGCTGCGGGAGGGAGGAAGGAGGGAGGAGGAGTAGGACAGAGTACGACTTGACTACGGAGTGCGCTAGTGAGTCACTCACATGCTTCCCCAAGCAGTCGCTGTGACCTTAAAAGGCTCCTTGTTGGAGTGAACAAACAATTAACCCCCTTGCTGCCTTCATTTTTGCCCTACGCCGATAAGCCCCAGCTTCTTTGGGGTGCCTCGTTTGTACCCCGTAATCCTCCCCGGACGTGCGCTCTCTTTGTGTGCACACTCCTTACGATTGGCTGAAAGTTGGCCAAGACTACGGATGAGAATTTTGGTGACTGTGTCCTGCCACTCTTGTCTGGAGGGACCCCAGAATGACAGTGATCTTTGTTGGACGTTGTAAATTCTGACACCCCCACGACCAAAAACACCCGTGTACGTGGGTTTTTTCCCCTCTTGGAAGTGCATGTGCATCCTCTCTTTTTTTTTTTACGGGTAGTGCTCGATTTGCAATAGTTCACTCAGCGACTCTTTGAAGTGGCGAAAACATGACAGGACCATTTTCACAATTATGACCCTTGCCGCATCCCCGCGATCATGGGATTTGATGTTCAGACACTGGGCAACTGACTCATATTTATGACAGTTGCGGTGTCCCGGAGTCACGTGATCCCCTTTTGCGACGATCTGACAAGCAAAGTCAATGGGGAAGTCAGGTTCACTTAACAACCGTGGTGTTGACGTAACCACTGCAGTGTTTCACTGAACAATGGCGGCGAGGAAGATCGTAAAATGGGGCATAGCTCGTTTAGCAAGTGTCTTGTTCAATGGCAGAAATTTGGGGGCTCCGCTATGGCCGTAGTTCAAGGACGACCTATACTGTACTGTAGTGTCTCGATGAGATGCCCGTGGTCCAGCATCCTGCACAGGTGCTGAGGCTTCTCCTGGGGGTGGATGATGGGAGGTGGAGTCCTAAAGGGCCATATGGGAAGGTGCCCTCAGAGAGGGAGGGCCTGTCTTCCCCCGAGTTTGCAAACAACAAAGCGGCACCCACTTATCTCGTCGTAAGCAGGGAGACGGTTGTGAAAGGGCTCTAGGCACGCTGCTGAAATGTAGAACTCTGTACTCAGATTTGTTTGCCTTGTGTGAGGCTGAGCAAGCAAGGATTCTTGTGTACACAACACACACCCTGGCCCCCTTTGGTTTTGTTCGGTGCACAGCTACAGTGTCTGCAGCATTTTCTCCAGGCTGGCCGACGGGCTGAGGCTGCCCCGAAAATGTGTTTGGAATCAGCAGGGAAACGGTTACACATCTGATGACGTGAGCACGGGCTGCCACCGCGCCAACAGGAGCTGGCACGATCCTGGCGTTCTTTTGATGGCGTGGCCAAGTTCCTTTTCTTTTTCTCTTTCCTTTACAATCGCTTCAACGGCTGCTTTGGCAATGCTGCCGCCGTTTCCTTGCCCCGCTTGGCAGCTGGATGGGCGGGAAAGGGAGAACCAGCATGGAGAAGATGGGGTTCGTGCGATACAAACGATGTCGGGGTCTTGTGCCGCGGCTGGATGTTCCAGAGAAGGACGGTAGCCGGGCTTTGCCGTCAGTCCACACGAGCGCGTGTGTATCGGGACAGGAGGGACCCTTCCACAGTTGTGCCGTTACATGGTGTCGACCCCTTTACACCATGTATGGGGAGCCGCCGCGAATGACCTTTTGGTGGTATGTGCAGTGTGACACCGCTGGTGTGTTTGTCGTCGATGTCCTTGGACCGGGTGCTCGGTCTTGTAGCGCTCGCGGTCATGCGTTTTCTGAGCGTGCCTGTGTTGTTGTCCTCTTATCCACGATCGCATAGAACGGTCTTCCAAAGAATACATGTCGATTGTGTAGAGGTAGTCCTCGACCTATGACGGTTTGTTTAGCGACCATTCCAACTTACAACAGCACTGGAAATAAATGACTTATTTTTCACACTTATGACCCTTTCCGCATCCTGGTGGTCATGTGGTCCAAAAATTCAGAGTTCTGACTCCTTTTTGTGACGGTTGCAGTGTCCCGGGATTGTGTGATCCCCTTTGGCGACCTTCCGACAAGCAAAAGTCCAGGAGGAAGCCAGATTCCTTGCGGCTGACCTGACGACGGCCGCGATTCACTTAGCAACCGTGGCAAGACAGGAGGTCCAAACTCGCTCCGCAACAGCCTCACTTAGCGACAGACCGTTTTGGGGCTCGGTTGTGGTCGTACGTCGAGGACTACCTGTAGTACGAGGAGGTTCAAATCGACACATCTAAGCTTGTAGTAGTTACTCCACGCCGCCGGCAGTCTCGGGAGCGTGAAGCTTCGACTGCATTGTGGTTGCTTTTGCTTGAGAATTGAACGGAGTGAGTGGAACATAACTCGGCCGCCACCGGAGCAAACAGGCAGGGCTACTGAAGAAATGGAGGAGGAGGAGGAGGGACCTAGACTTGAGGGGTTGTGGAGGGAGGGAGGATTAATGAAGTCATTCTAGCCCTTTAAACCAGGACAAATTTTCCGGGGGAGGGTAGAGGCTGAGTCACTTGTGGCCGGAATTTACCCCACACGGGGCTCCACTGACTTGGCAGGAGCTCTGAACCCCACATGGCTTCGTGGAGGGGAGGATAAGTGGTGCGGGGAGGAGAGAGAGAGAAAGACACACCAGCGGAAAGGAGTTACAAGTTACATTCTCCTAGTATGTCCCGGTTGCACGTTAGTCGAGGCACAGCGGCGGGAGTAAACACTCCGGCGAGGACACTTCGCTGACGTGTGATAGCGCCACGCCTCTCACGTCCACCCTTTGTGTGCCAAGGAGGTAAGTCCCTACTACCCGTCTTGTCTGCGTGCGGAGGGAGAGACCTGTGAACAGAGGAGCGAGGGCACTGTGTGTGTATCTGTGTGTGTACACGGAGCTTGTCGTTCTTTTCTTCCCTATACAGCAAATGTGTGTCGGTGTGTCAGACGACTGTCTCTCTCTCTCTCCCCCCCCCCTCTCTCGTGCGGTTGCGTTGTTGAGGCTCGCTGTTCGTGTGTGCCTCACCCTCTTTGATTCCCCTTGGACCTTGGCCAATGTCGGATCGAGTGGTTCTTTGACCCATGGGTGCTGACTCTGCTCGTTTGTTTAACTTCTTAGCCGTGTGTGTGTGTGTGTGTGTTTGTATTTGTGTGTTGAAAAGCAGGATTCACCTAAGGGAGCACAGACGTGTCTCTGCTTGGTTTTAGGGCTTTTTTGCGGTTTCTAGAATTTGTGGTTGTCGATACGGAATGGTCGGGAACGATTCTCTCCGCCCGCGAATGCCCGCGGAATGTTGTGCGGGTCCCTTTCGTGGGATTGCGAGGTTCCCAGCCAGCACGGGGAATGGATCAACCCCGCAGCGGGGGCAACGTTGCGCCAGGGCCCTATTGTGTTGAAATTGTGTGTCTGTAATTCTCTTTCCCCACCACCCCCCTCCCCAAATCTTGGACTTTGGAACGATTTTGTAACTTCGAGGCAGCTTTTGATTAACTTGCGATCCTCTCTGGGATGGGTTGTTGAGACCACACTTCCCAAATCCCCCCCTTTTTCCTGCCGCAATAGTTGGGAATTCTGGGAACTGACGCCTATCTCTTGAGAGGGTGGGCTTGTGTCGACTTTGGCGGTGTTAAGATTAATATTTTCTGGGTGAATGTCTGTGTTGAATTGGTCTGTCGGTGCGCGTACATTTCTCCCCCAAATACAGATAGTCCTCGACATACAACAGTTCATTTAGTGTTGCAATGGCACCGAAAATGGGACTTATGACCACAGTTCACACTTATGACATCCTTGTGGCCATGTGATCAAAGTTCATATGCTCGGCAATTGGTTCGTATTTATGACTCTGTCCCGGGGGGGAATCACGCGATCCACTTTTGCGACCTTCTCACAAGGGAAGCCAAGAGATGCCGTGATTCGTTTAGCAACGGTGGCGAGGAAGGTTGTGAAATGGGGCAAAGTTCACTGCCCAGAGGTATCGTTTATCCAGCGAAAACAGTGCACGATTGTGGTCGTAAGTGGAGGACTACTGTACCGCCGTGGGTTCGGTTTCTCTCTCTCTGATATTGATCGGGAGGGGAATTGGCACGGCAAGTCGGGGATTTCCCTCCCCAAAGCTTGATCTATAAAGCTCGCCAAGGGGCTTTCCTGCGCTGCAATTCCCGACCTTTGCCAGGCGCACGCGTGTGCCTAAAACCCTTCGAGTGAGTGGTGTGTTTATCAGGCTGACCTTTCTTGGAAAGTAGGAGGAGGCCAAACCACACAACTCCCAGTCACACCGGATCCCGTTAGCTTTCGTGCATCATGTTTTCTGTTTCTCCGTATCTCCACACAACACCCACACCCACATACACACATGAAGGGGGGGGGGAGAGAGAGAGAGAGAGAGAGAGAGAGAGAGAGAGAGAGAGAGAGAGAGAGAGAGAGAGAGAAAGAAAGAGAGAAAGAGAGAGAAACTGAGAAAAAGAGACAGAGAAAGACACAGATACAGATAGGGAGAGAGAGAGAGAAAGACAGAAAGTGAGAAAAAGATAGAGAAAAATACAGACAGATGATAGATAGATAGATAGATAGATAGATAGATAGATAGAAAGAGAAAGAGAGAAAAAAGAGAGATACAGATAGGGAACGAGGGAAAGAAGAGAAAAAAGAGAGATAAAGAGAGATAGGGAGGGGGGAGAGAGAAAAAGAGAGAGATACAGACACACACACACAGAGATACAGATAGATAGGGGGAGAGAGAGAAAGAAAGTGAGAAAAAGACAGAGAAAGACAGATACAGATAGATAGGTAGAGAGAGAGAAACTGAGAAAGAGAGAGAAAGAGAGATACAGAGAGAGAGAGATACAGAGAAAGAGAGAGATACAAACAGAGAGAGAGAGAAACAGACAGAGATACAGATAGATAGGTAGAGAGAGAGAAAGTGAGAGAGAGAGAGAGAAAGAGAGATACAGAGAGAGAGAGATACAGAGAAAGAGAGAGATACACAGAGAGAGAGAGAGAAACAGACAGAGATACAGATAGATAGGTAGAGAAAGAAGGAGAGAAAGAGAGAAAAAAGAGAGATACAGATAGATAGGTAGAGAAAGAGAGGGAGAGAAAGAGGGAGACAAAAAAGAAATACAGATAGGTAGAGAAAGAGAGGGAGAGAAAGAGAGAAAAAATAGAGATACATAGATAGGGAGAGAGAGAAAGAAGAGAAAGAAAGAGAGATAGGGAGGGAGGGAGAGAGGGAGAGAGAAAGAGAGAGATACAGAGAGAGAGGGAAAGAATCAGAGAAAAAGAGACAGAGAAACAGAGAGATAGAGAGAGAGATAGGTAGGTATAGAGAGAGAAAGAAAAAGAGAGAGAGAAAGAAAAGGAAGAGATATAGATAGATAGCGAGGGGGGGAGAGAGAGAGAATTCATGCACTCTTTCTAAAAATAATTGATTGATGTACAGGTAGTCCTCGAGTTTCGACCACACTGAGCCCAAAATTCACGTTGCTAAGTGAAATGTTTGTCAAGTGAGTTTTGTCCCATTTGTACGACCTGTCTTGCCACAGTTGTTAAGTGAATCACTGCAGTTGTTAAGTGAGTAACCCGCTTGTTAATTGAATCCGGATTTCCCCACGGACTTTGCTCTTCGGGAGGTTGCAGCAGGGGATCATCTGACCACCACCACCCCGGGACATTGCGACGGTCACAAATATGAACCCCCGTGTGAAGCGTCTGAATTTCGATCACGAGATGGCGGGGATGCCTGTAATGGTCGTCGGGGCGAAAAACGGTCGTAGGCCGCTCCTTTCGGTGCCGTGGGGACTTCGAACGGTCACAAAACGAGTCGTGGTTAATCGATCTGTATTGCTGTTTGTGTCGTGGAAGGAAGGCCATTTGGGGGGGCTGGCTTTTCAATAACCCCGTTGTGCCTTTGACCACAAGAGGCGTGTGCCTTTCTGCCTCTAAGCGTGGACAACATCCCACCCCGTGTTGTGTTGAACGGACGTTGGGGTTTCCCAGCTGATGCTTATCGTCACGTGCGCGTCGGGGTGGGGTGGGGTGGGGAGAACGTGTGCAGTCCTATCGTCGGGTGTGAAAAGCAGGACATATGGACACGGTGTGTGCGTGTGTGTGCGTGTATGTGTGCGCATGGTTGATTTTTCAGGTAGACGTATCCAAATGGTTTCTCGCACCCCCCCTATACTCAGTCATTTTCTAGGTGGGGTGGATTGAAAAAGGGGCGGTGTCCTTCTTGGCCGCTGACTCAGGGCTGACACAGCTGTTCTACTAAGCATGTGGGGAGACCGTGATTCACAACCGGCTTACACACCAAACAAGCGCCCCATGGACCCCCCCTTCTTTCCCATCACTTGCCACCTCAAAAAAACAACACAATTCCGAGCCCCACATCCCGGAAGGCTCTACCCCTGAGCCACGTTTCCCGTGGGTTTCTCTCCTACTGCCCCCATGTGTCCGGGTAAGTCCTCTGGTTACGACCACAACAGAGCCCGGAAGTGATGCTGCCGAGCGAAACGTTGGAATTTTGCCCCATGTTACGACTCGGTTTTTTGGCCACTGTTGTTAAGTCGGTTGTCACGGTTGTTGAGTGAGTCGCACGGCCCTTAAGCGAATCGGGCTCTCCCCCCTTGACTTGAGGTTGCAAAAGGGGGATCACGACCGTCGTAAACGGGAACCTGTTGCCGAGGGTCTGAATTTCGAGCACGGGACCGTGGGAATGCTGCGACGGTTGTAAGTGTGAAAAATGGTTGTAAATTGCATCTTCGAACGGGCACTAAACGAACTGTTGGAAGTCAAGGCCTGCCTGCACACGCTGGTTTGCACTTACACGCTCTCACCCTTTCCACTTGTGCAGCCGCACAGCAGCTCTGCAGAGCCTTCCCCCAAGCTGACCCATCATCCCCTGCTAGCTGAAGGGATGGGAGTTGTAGTACAGTATATCTGGAGGAGGACAGCAGGGTGAAGACTGCCCAAAGTTTTTCCTTACTGTCTTGTCTCTTACTTGGGAGAGAGAATTGGGGCTTCAACCTTTGTACTACAGGTAGTAAGCACTACATGTAGTAACTACTACTGGTAGTAAGTACTACTGGCAGTAAGTACTACTGGCAGTAAGTACTACTGGTAGTAAGTACTACTGGTAGTAAGTACTACTGGTAGTATTACAACAGTTCGTTTAATAACCATTCAAAGTTAAAAAAATGAATTAGGACCGTTTTTCACCCTTACGACCGTTGCGGCATCCCCGTGGTCATGTGATAAAAATCCGGACGCTTGGAAACTGACTCCTATTTATGACAGTCGCAACGAGTGTGTGTGTGTCACACGATCCTCTTTTACAACCAGCCAAGTCCATGGAGAAGCCAGATTTCCTTAACGACCTCATGATTTGCTCCACAACTGCAGGGATTCATTTAACAACGGTGGTAAGAATCGGGGTATCAAAACTTACTCAGCCACTGTCTCGCTTAGCGGCAGAAATTTTGGGCTCCACGGCGGTCGTAAGTCGGGGACTCCCTGCATTCTAGAAGGCCGCGGTCCTGATTCACTCTTGTTTATCCTTGCTCACGCCGATTCTGGGTCAATATTCCCACTTCTTTTGCAAAAATATTCCTCTCGCCATCCCCCTCCTATACCTAACGCACGTAATATACACTTACCCCACGCACTCCGGGCCTTGTGAATTGCTTCTTCCTTTGCGGTTTTTGCCCCCTTTTGTATCCTTTCAAGTTCCCCTTTCTTGTAAATCCGTACAACTCGGAGCTCGCAAAAACATTTTTTGTTATTTTTTTGGTCGTCATTTTCGGAGAAGTGGCTGCGGGGGGTGGGGAGGGGAGGCGAAGGAAGTTGCGAAGAGCAGGATGATGCCCAAAATGCTGAGCTGGGCAGCGTGGGCAGAGGGAAGGTTGAGGGACGGGGAGCGGGGGGGGGAGGAAGCCTGGCACCCAGCAAAAAATTGCTGACTTGGTCGAATCGGTCCGAGTGACGTTTCGGGGAGTCCCGGGGAAGCCATGGCCGCATTGCAGGGGTGGAAAAAACGAAGGGTGCCACACGTTCCTCGTTCCTTTTCTTGCCGTGCTCCGTGATGCGTCGGGGTGTGCCTTGCTGGAAGTGCCGGCGTTGGAAATCCCCTGCGCATCACCAGCCTGACGTACGGAGGGTGGAGGGGGTGGGTGGGGCAGGCGCAGGCGCCAACACAGGTGGGGGAGCCTCTCTGCTTACCCAGAATTCTCTGTACGATGCAAAGATCAGAAACATGCGGCAGGATTCGGGGTTGAGTGGGACCGCGGGCACAGCCGCATGGCGACTTAGTTGAGTGGGGGTTTTTTGGAGGGTTTTTGGTTTTTAGACGGGGGCATTCCCGTCCCCTCTCTTTTCCAATTTGCATGCCGCTTCCTCGGTGCCATCCCGGGCAGTCCGTGCCGGGGCGGGGGGAGGGGAGGTCTCCGATTTCCCACGATGCCAATTCTGCCAGGGCTGGATTGCTATGCCCATCGTAGTTTCTTTGCCTGAAGAAACCTCATTCAAGTCTTGGACGGCAGGACACTGTCCCGGCGGGTGGATTGATTAAATGACAGGGAGTCCTCGACTTAACGACTGCAACAGGGCTCCGAATTTCTGTCCGCTGCTAAGCGACATCTGCCCCATTTCCCGACCTTTCCTGCCAGGTTTGTGAGGCCAATAACACACACACACACACACACACACACAGGGACACTGCGACCATCGTAAATGTCAGTCCATGGTCCAGCATTACAATGTTACAACGGACGTAAGTGTGAAAAAACGGCCGTTGGTCCCTTTTTTCCAGTGCAGCTGTAGCTTAGAACGGTCGCTAAATGAATTGGTGTTAAGTCCAGGTCTATCAACTTCTGCTGGCAAGCTGTTCATTGATTAATTCATAGGATGACAGAGGTGGAAGGGACCTTGAAGGTCATTGAGTCCAACCCCCTGCCCAAGCAGGAAACCCTACTACACCATTTCTAGTAGATGGCAGTCCAGTCTCTTCTGGAAAGCCTCCAATGATGGCGGTCCTTCCAGTAACCACGGAGGGTTTGAAAGGTGGCAGCTACACCTTGAACGGAACCGGGGAGTAACACGGCCACCGATGCAGCTCACGCAAGCGATTCGCACCAGGATTCTTGGCATCGCCGCTGCCAATCTAGAGTTGCTCCTGGATGCCAGACTTGGGGTTGGGTGGAAACAGTGTCTTGCGATGTTTGTGAATGGATTGCGTGTCCTTGCGATGTTTGTGTGTAGATCGTGCGTGCGTCTTGCGATGTTTAGAACTGTATCATGTGTGCGTCGTGCAATGTTTGGGTGCGTCGCTGAACGATCAAAAGGGAGACATGGAGCGGGCATCTGGTACCCGAATCATGACCCACGGCAACAACAGGTAGACAGGTCACCGTCCTTAACGTCCATGCCCACGGTTTTCCCAGGCCGACTGTGTAGACAGGATACCCAACGACGTGTGGGCTTTCGCCCGCAGTACACACCCTGAACGGCGCGCGGGCAAGCGTTCCGCGAGGGGCGGCAGTGTGTTGGCGAAAAGGCAAAGGGCCCATACGGCTCAGCACGCGGAAACGAGATATTTCAGGAATCCCTGCCGTTGTGGTTGTTGACTCCGTGGGCGCGACTTCTCCATGGTGGCAAACAAAGCAACTCGGAGAACGCCCCCCCCCCCAAAGAAAATGTCCCAAGCAAACTGTTGTTCAGCGGCTTGGAAAAATTCCAGCCAATCGGAATTTGGAATTGTAAATAGAAGGAGCAGTTGGCCGGGTTTGGGGTCCCGTTTCTGGACTGAAAACCAGCCGGAGTTCTTTATAGCAGACAGTGTAGAACGGCAAATGGGGGTCGATCTTGTGTGTGCATCTTGCGAAGTTTGGGAGTGTATCTTGTGTCCTTGCGATGTTTCATTTCAGACAATTGGCTTTTCTTCAAAACCTCCAGTGTTGGAGCATCTACAACTTCTGGTGGCAAGCTGTTCCACCGGTGAACTGTTCTCACGCTCAGGAAACTCCTCCTCAGTTCTAAGTTGCTTCTCTCCTTGATTAGTTTCCACCCATTGCTTCTTGTCCTGCCCTCAGGTGCCCTGGAGAATAGCTTGACCTCCCTCTTCTTTGGGGCAGTCCCCCAAATATTGGAACGCTGCTATCACGCCCCCCCACTCCCTCCCCGGTCCTTCTCGTCATTCAACGAGACGTTCCCCAATGCCTGCAACCGTTCTTCCCTCCAGAAGTTGTGGGTGCTCCCTCACTGGAGGCTTTCAAGCAGAGATCGGACAGCCGTTGATCTGAAACGGTTGAAGGTCTCCTGCTTGAGCAGGGGGGGTTGGACTAGATGACCTCCAAGGTCCCGTTGTGATTTTTGTGATACGGTTTAGAGCGCAGGAAAGGGCGCGTTGGTTCCAGGTCCTCCTTTTGGACACACTGCCCCCAAGGTGAAAGGTCTTCATCCCTCCGTGGCGGTCTTCATACGTGACTTAACCTTTGCACGCTTCGCGGGAGGGGATCACTTCCCCTTCGGAGTTTGCACGCCCCGTCACACCACGCCGGTCGTACTTTGCTCGCCGTTGCACAAAGCGATGTGCCATCGATGGGGCCTTGTAGCTTCCTCCTCCTCTCTCGTCCGGAGGCGTGCAAGGAAGTCCTGCCAGCTGCTCACTACCCTCCCCCCCTTCCCCCCCCTCTTCCACTCGGCTGTTTGGCAGGCGTGCAACGCACGATTGCCGTGCCCCGGCTGGGCTCTGTTCTTAAACCACAACCGCCCTCCCTGCCTGCTCGGGAGCCAAACTTAGCTCGGGGCGGTTCCAGAAATAGCTACGGGTGTCCGGCCCGGCTGTAGCCACGTCTGGGGCCGGAGGGGAGGGGGGGGCGAAGACGAGACCCCCTCCGTGGGTGGGTTCCCACGGATCGTGTCTGGTTATAAAAAGCCTGTCTCGACCACAGCAAAGGATGGGATCTGATCTGGCCAGTGCGTCTTGTCTGGCTCCGGTTTCTGGCAGGGACACCGGGCCGGAGAAGGGTGGGTGAGTCACAGGCCCTGTGGGGGTGGACACAGCCCCTCCCCTCTCCCGTGGGGGTCTCTTCGTGGCGGGCGGCGTGGGAAAAAAACAACAGCGGCTCCCAATTCCGGTCGCATTGGAAGAGGAAGTTGAGCCAAAGTTTTTTTTTCCCATAAAAAAATGGTTCATTCATTCATTTATTCGTTTATTCATTCCTTCCTTCATTCATCCCGCAGCTGCTGGGCTGAGCTCGGCCCATTTGACAGATGGAAAGATGGAGGGGACCGAAAAAGAGCCAATTGGAGTCCCCGTGGTTAAAAAGCACCCGGCTGCCATCAGTTTTAATCAGAATAGAGCTGGGAAAGGGACCTTGGAGGTCTTCTAGTCCAGCCCCCTTCCCAAGCAGGAGACCATTTGAGATAAATATGTAATATAATCAGAATAAAGCTGGAAAAGGGATCTTGGAGGTCTTCTAGTCCAGCCCGCTTCCCAAGCAGGAGACCATTTGAGATAAATATGTAATATAATCAGAATAGAGCTGGAAAAGGGACCTTGGAGGTCTTCTAGTCCAGCCCCCTTCCCAAGCAGGAGAACATTTGAGATAAATATGTAATATAATCAGAATAAATCTGGAAAAGGGATCTTGGAGGTCTTCTAGTCCAGCCCCCTTCCCAAGCAGGAGACTCTATTCTATTTCGATCAGAATAGAGCTGGAAAAGGGACCCAGGAGGTCTTCTAGTCCAGCCCCCTTCCCAACCAGGAGACCATTTGAGATAAATATGTAATATAATTAGAATAAATCTGGAAAAGGGATCTTGGAGGTCTTCTAGTCCAGCCCCCTTCCCAAGCAGGAGACCATTTGAGATAAATATGTAATATAATCAGAATAGAGCTGGAAAAGGGACCTTGGAGGTCTTCTAGTCCAGCCCCCTTCCCAAGCAGGAGACTCTATTCTATTTCGATCAGAATAGAGCTGGAAAAGGGATCTTGGAGGTCTTCTAGTCCAGCCCCCTTCCCAAGCAGGAGACCATTTGAGATAAATATGTAATATAATTAGAATAAATCTGGAAAAGGGACCTTGGAGGTCTTCTAGTCCAGCCCCCTTCCCAAGCAGGAGACCATTTGAGATAAATATGTAATATAATCAGAATAGAGCTGGAAAAGGGATCTTGGAGGTCTTCTAGTCCAGCCCCCTTCCCAAGCAGGAGACCATTTGAGATAAATATGTAATATAATCAGAATAGAGCTGGAAAAGGGACCTTGGAGGTCTTCTAGTCCAGCCCCCTTCCCAAGCAGGAGACTCTATTCTATTTCGATCAGAATAGAGCTGGAAAAGGGATCTTGGAGGTCTTCTAGTCCAGCCCCCTTCCCAAGCAGGAGACCATTTGAGATAAATATGTAATATAATCAGAATAGAGCTGGAAAAGGGACCTTGGAGGTCTTCTAGTCCAGCCCCCTTCCCAAGCAGGAGACCATTTGAGATAAATATGTAATATAATCAGAATAGAGCTGGAAAAGGGATCTTGGAGGTCTTCTAGTCCAGCCCCCTTCCCAAGCAGGAGACCATTTGAGATAAATATGTAATATAATCAGAATAGAGCTGGAAAAGGGACCTTGGAGGTCTTCTAGTCCAGCCCCCTTCCCAAGCAGGAGACTCTATTCTATTTCGATCAGAATAGAGCTGGAAAAGGGATCTTGGAGGTCTTCTAGTCCAGCCCCCTTCCCAAGCAGGAGACCATTTGAGATAAATATGTAATATAATCAGAATAAATCTGGAAAAGGGATCTTGGAGGTCTTCTAGTCCAGCCCCCTTCCCAAGCAGGAGACTCTATTCTATTTCGATCAGAATAGAGATGGAAAAGGGACCCTAGAGGTCTTCTAGTCCAGCCCCCTTCCCATCAGGAGACCATTTGAGATAAATATGTAATATAATCAGAATAAATCTGGAAAAGGGATCTTGGAGGTCTTCTAGTCCAGCCCCCTTCCCAAGCAGGAGACTCTATTCTATTTCGATCAGAATAGAGCTGGAAAAGGGACCTTGGAGGTCTTCTAGTCCAACCCCCTGTTCAAGCAGGAGATCCTTATTTCAGACAAATAATTGCCCAGTCTCTTCTTAAAAACATCCCGTGTTTTTCATACTTACGACCATTTTTCATACTTATGATCGTTGCATCATCCTCATGGACACGTGATCTCGGGAATGGACTCGTATTTATGACGGTTGCCAGTGTCCCGGCCGGCGTCCTCTTTTGGGACCTGTCAAGCCGGGTCAACGGGGAAGGCAGATTCACTTAACAACTGTAATAGCTGAAGTGATTCACTTAACAACGGTGGGGGAGAAAAGTCACCAAACGGATGGGACCGAGCTCCTCGCTTAACCAATGTTTCACTTAACAACAGACACGTTGAGCTCAATGGCGGTCGTATGTCGAGGACTACCTGTAGAAACCAGGAGACTCTGAGTTCTAATTCTGCCGTAGGCATAAGAGCCAGCTGGGGGATTCTGGGGGATTTGGGGCCAGTAGGAAAATAGAAGGAAGGGGGGCCTTCATGCCACCATAATGGAATTCCACCGTGTACGTCGTGGCTGGGAATGATGGGATTCGGAGTTCAACCCATGGGCTCCCTTAGTTGCCAGATACTTGAGGACCTACAACGGAACCCCAAATTCCCTTTGCTAAGCGAGACAATTGCTGAGCTCTGCCCCATCAAACGACCTTTCTTGCCACTCTTGATTAAGGGAATCCCGGCCGTTCTTAAGTGAGTCACACGGTTGTAAAGCGAAGCTGGCTTTTCCCCATTGACTTGGCTTGTTGCAAAAGGGGAATCCAATAACCCCAGGAATCTACAACCGTCATAAATACGAGTCAGTTGCCAAGCCTCTGGGTTTTCATCACGTGATGATGCCCGCAACGGTCGTTAAGTGTGAAAAAGGGTTCCTGTCACTCCCAGTGCCATTGCAACTTCGGTCAATAAACAAACTCTTGTAAGTTCGTCACTAAGTGAACTCTTGTAAGTTCATCACTAAATGAACTCTTGTAAGTTCGTCACTAAATGAACTCTTGTAAGTTCGTCGCTAAATGAACTCTTGTAAGTTCATCACTAAATGAACTCTTGTAAGTTCATCACTAAACAAAATGCTGTAAGTTCGTCACTAAACGAACTCTTATAAGTTTGTCACTAAATGAACTCTTGTAAGTTCATCGCTAAACGAACTCTTGTAAGTTCGTCGCTAAACGAACTCTTGTAAGTTCGTCGCTAAAGGAACTCTTGTAAGTTCGTCGCTAAACGAACTCTTTCCACTCCCGCCGCCGCATAGCAGCTTTGCAGAGCCTGTTGCAACTTAGAACAGTTACTAAACGAAGCGTTGTAAGTCAAGGACGACCTATAAAAATCCTGCCCTTAAATGCAGGTTCAAACCACGCCATTAATTCTTTGGTCCAATGCTGAGCAGCTGGAAGATGGGCGGACTCCAAGTCCCAGAATTCCCCAGGCAGGCATGCAGGCTGAGGAATTCTGGGAGTTGAAGTCCTTCCAGTTTAAGAAGCACTGTATTTAGTTCATAGCGCCTAACTCTTCCCCCTCCTCCCATCAGCTGGCCAGGCAGTAGCAATCGCTGATCGCGAGTGCGGCTCTCGGCCGCCCCTCCTCATTTATCTCTATGGTTTCAGACCCCTCTGGAAGATCAAGGCGAACGCTGATTGGTGGCCGTCGGGAGGAGGGGGCGCGATTGGCTGCTCGGCTGGAGAAAGAGAGGCACAAGGCACTTGGGCTAAGAACAGCCGGCTTGGCAGGGGTTAATGTTGGAGGCGGGCGGAACGCCGGCCCCGCCTTCCCACCTCCCAAGCCAGCCGTTCCATTGGACGCGGGGGCCAGAAGGTGCCCTCCCTCCGGAGGCGTGGCCCGCGCTGATAGGCGGGAGGGTTAAAAAAAAAAAAACACCACCGCCGAGGGTTAACCCTCTCCTGCCCGTAGCGAGGTGAGTGAACTCGGTATGCGGGATGGCAACGACCCCCGAACAGCGGCGGAAAAGGCAGCTGCTTCCGCCTCTTCGGGCTTGGACGTTGGGGTCGCCTTCCACGTGCTGGAAGTAGGGCTGGAAGGGGGGGAAAGTGGGGGAAAGGGAAGCCCGGGTTTTAAAAAGATGCCGGTTCAGAGCGACGCGTGTCGTGTGAATGCTCCCTAAAGCGTGTCCGCGTGTTATTTGGAGGGGGGGGGGTCGAGGCTAAGATGAAACCTGGGATTTTTCCCCGGAGGGAAGGAAATACATGCATCTTTGGATTTGATATCCCCCTTTTGTTTTAGAGACTAAAAAAAAAATATTGGACTACAACTCCCATCGCTCCCAGCCAGAGCACAGGAAAGCCCTTAGCAGCCCATCCTAGAACTCGGCTCGAAGGGTGGGGGGGGGAATTGCTGCTCTTCCCAAACCTGGCTTCTCCCCATTCCCGCAAACCCCAGTTTCCCTCTCCGTAACTGCATTCACACAACCTAGCAACCTTTTGCACGTTTGGTTGAGGTCTGTTCTGGGTGCGAAAGTTCCCCCTAAAAAGAAGGAAAAGGCAATTTCCAAGCTTGGCATCGGTGGGTGGCTTAGAAGACCCCCCCCCCCTTCCTCCTTCCTGGGTAGGGGGGCAGAACAAGGGGGTCACGAGATTGTCAGAAGGGGGTTCAGAGCGTCATAAGTGCGAATTTAAACGGTGTCTCTCTCTCTCTCTCTCTTTCTTGCAGCATTCTATGTGGTTGTGACCGCCGGAGGCTTTAGACCCGGAGGAGGTCTAAATTATCAGCGGCTGGCGGGGGGGCGCCTGTCGCCCGGATCTGGGGGGGGTGGAGGGTGGGGAACGAAGACGCGTCCACAGCGGCAGAAAGGTAAGAGATGGTCTTGGGGGTGGGGAGGGGAGCATGGGAGAGGGGGTCCGATGGAGACATAAAAGCACGAAGTGGCCCATAAAATGGGTAGAAGGGAGAGGTCTTCTATCAGGGGTCTCCCAACTTTGGCAACACTAAGACTGGTGGACTTCAACTCCCAGGATTCCCCTTTGCTGGCTGGGGAATTCTGGGACTTGAAGACTTCAACTCCCAGAATTCCTCAGCCACATTAAGACTTGTGGACTAAGTCTACAAGGATGTAGGAATTCTGGGAGTTGAAGTCCCCAACTCTTAAAGCGGCTGAGGGATTCTGGGAATTGAGGTCCCCAACTCTTAAAGCGACTGAGGGATTCTGGGAATTGAAGTCCCCAAGTCTTAAAGCGACCGAGGGATTCTGGGAATTGAAGTCCCCAAGTCTTAAAGCGACCGAGGGATTCTGGGAATTGAAGTCCCCAACTCTTAAAGCGGCTGAGGGATTCTGGGAATTGAAGTCCCCAAGTCTTAAAGTGACCGAGGGATTCTGGGAATTGAAGTCTACCAGTCTTTAAGCGGCTGAGGGATTCTGGAAGTTGAAGTCCACCAGAATTAAAGCGGCTGAGGGATTCTGGGAATTGAAGTCCCCAAGTCTTAAAGCGACCGAGGGATTCTGGGAATTGAAGTCCCCAAGTCTTAAAGCGACCGAGGGATTCTGGGAGTTGAAGACCCCAAGTCTTAAAGCGACTGAGGGATTCTGGGAATTGAAGTCCCCAAGTCTTAAAGCGGCTGAGGGACTCTGGGAATTGAAGTCCCCAAGTCTTAAAGCGACTGAGGGATTCTGGGAATTGAAGTCTACCAGTCTTAAAGCGGCTGAGGGACTCTGGAAGTTGAAGTCCACCAGAATTAAAGCAGCTGAGGGATTCTGGGAATTGAAGTCCCCAAGTCTTAAAATGACTGAGGGATTCTGGGAATTGAAGTCTACCAGTCTTAAAGCGGCTGAGGGACTCTGGAAGTTGAAGTCCACCAGAATTAAAGCAGCTGAGGGATTCTGGGAATTGAAGTCCCCAAGTCTTAAAATGACTGAGGGATTCTGGGAATTGAAGTCTACCAGTCTTAAAGCGGCTGAGGGACTCTGGAAGTTGAAGTCCACCAGAATTAAAGCGGCTGAGGGATTCTGGGAATTGAAGTCCCCAAGTCTTAAAGTGACTGAGGGATTCTGGGAATTGAAGTCCCCAAGTCTTAAAGTGACATGGTTTATCTTATCTTTCTTGGCCCCAAACCCCCATTTGGGTCTTGTGGGAAGGAGAGTCAGTTTCGTCGGGTTGTTAAGGTGCTGGTTTAGAAACAGGGAGACGGGGAGTTCTAATCCCGCCTTAGGCATGGAAGCCGGCTGGGTGACTTTGTGCCAATCACCAGGCAAACTATGAGTTCTAGTCCCGTCTTAGATTTAAAAAAAGCCTATTGGGTGACTTTTTGCCAATCACCAGGCGAACTGGGAGTTCTAGTCCCACCTTAGACAAGAGAGCCTATTGGGTGACTTTGTGCCAATCACCAGGCGACTGGGAGTTCTCGTCCCACCTCAAGCCTGAATGGTGACTTGAGTAACTTTTCATCCAATTGCCAGCCAGCCGGGAGTTCTAGTCCCGCCTTAGTCATGAAAGCCGATTGGGTGATTTGGGGGGGGCAGTCCCTCTCGCCCAGCCCAGCCCACCTCACGGGGTTGTTGTCGGGGGCGGGGGAGCCGAAAGGAGTATTGGGTATGTTCCACACCTTGAGTTGCTTATAAAGTTAAAAAAACGGCGGGATAAAAATGTTAAGAAATGTAATTTAAAACGAAGGAAGGACTAGAACTCACATACACCCGGTTTCCGCCTTGCTGCTTTTTAAACTGCCGCACAAAACGAAGTTCAACCAAAGGAAAGAGGCTTTTGTTTGTAGAAAGTGGGTATTTAGGAGAAGAGTTAAATTAAATCACGCGGTATAAAAAGGGCCCCGGATTATTTTTCGGAGGGGCAAGGCGGGAATGTCTCCATCCACAGCTGGTTCCCCCTAACCCCGTCGCTCTTCTTTTCCCGCCCGCAGACTGGATGCATCGAACGTTGGAACAGTTAGGGGTCCGTGCCGGGCGGGACCCTTTTTCTCTCGGCAACCTGGGTTGCAGCGGAGCCTGGAGTTCGTGCCATTCTCGCCCATGGCTCCCAGGGGGCAGGTATTCTGGGCAAGGGGAGGGCGAGAGGGTGGAGAGGGCCGGGTTCGTGGTGGTGGTGGTGGTGGTGGGGTCAACAGCTCCTGGGGGGTCTCAGTCAAGCCTGGCTGGTCCCCTCCCTCGTTTTTCCTTCCAAATTCTCGTTTCTCCAAGTGGAGAATGATTGGTAGACGACAGGGGTCGGCAACCTTAAACACTCAAAAGAGCCCAAAATGTCCAAACCGGAAGCCCCCCCCCCTCCCCAAGCCGACAGGAAATCCGGCTCCCCCACCATAGAGTTTCCTCCTAGCACAGCGTCTTTTTTCTTCTTCCTGTCCTAACTGAAAGCCCTATTAATTGTGGAGCTGACCAGTAACAGGAAGCCGCAGCAGAGGGATGAAAGAGCCACATGCGGCTCCGGAGCTGCATGTGGCTCATCTGGTATATAATAAGTTTTTTTTTAAAAAAAATAAACTTTTTTTGAGTTTTCTGGATAAATTCGTGCCTACAGGTAGTCCTTGACTTCCAACCGTTCATTTAGTGACGCTTGAGAGTGACCGTGACACTAAAAAAACAGTGAACGTATGACCGTTTTTCCACACTTATGACCGTTAGAGCATTACCCCCCGATGGTGGTAAAAAGGGAGCAAAATTCACTTAGCAGCTGTCTCGCTTAGCAACGGAAACACTAGGCTCCATTGTGGTTGTACGTCAAGGACTGCCCCCCCTATGCAAATCTCTGCAGAGTAAATGGGCTCTGCACACAGGTGGTCCTCGATTTACGACCGGTTCCTTAGCACGAGTGGCCACTTTCTTTTGCCAGAAATAATGTATTGCTATTTTCAGGCAAAATAAAACACCCATTCCGGAAAATGAGGTTTGCTTAATGACTGCGTTGTTCACTTAGCGACTTTTCATTCACTTAATGACCATGCTGATTTGCATAATGCCCGCTCCAAAAAGGCCATCAAATCAAGTTTCTGCTTATGGGATGAATTGCTTGACGATTTATATGACCGTAATCCCAGGCTCAATTTGGGGTCGTAAATCAAGGACTACCTTCAATCCCACCAAGGTGGGCCTTCGTGCCCCCGAGCTGAGAAGAGAAGGGGTCCTTGGAGGTCTCTGAGCTTGGTTTTCCTTGCAGACGTTTCACAACCCAACTAGGCAACCTCATCAGTTCTGGATATGCAAACACCTCTCCCTTGTAGCACTGAGGACGTTGCCTGGTTGGGTCGTGAAACATCGGCAAGAAAACCACCAAACTCAGAGACCACCAAGGACCCCGAGCTGCAAATATTCCCCTTTATTGAGCTCAGAAGAGTGACAATCAGGAGGCTGTTAGTTCAATCCTAAATCGAGATAGATATTTCTCTCTCTGGGCACAATGAGAATATATCTGCCGAACAAAACTCCTCATCGGCAACAGGGAAAGGCATCTGGCCACTAAAACATTCAGCTCCATTCAGTTGCTCAGGACTCCACCCCGCCAGGGATTTGGGGGTCGTTAAAAGAGGACGATTGAGCTCAGAGGTCTAGAGAACCAGCTCAACCCCCTTGGGGGCTTCATCCCATTTATCTGGAGGGTCTTTCCCCCCCCCCCTTCCCCAAATCCCCGCGTGCCTCAACCACGGTTAGCTTCAGCGGCTGCCCTGTGTTTCTGTCGAAGCTTTGAGTGGGTGGGCAGTTTCGGTGTGGCCTCCTCTGCTTCCTCTCCCAAGTCTGCTCCTTTCACCTCGAGCGGGACCCCCGCCCCCTAATGGTCTCGGGGTGCTTTCCCCACCCCCCTCCCACAGCTGACGTCTCTTCTGTCTTTCCCTCCCACCCTGGTTTTCCGCCGCCAGGTGCTCCGCCAGTGCCGTCCAGCCACCTCTGCCCCTGCCGTTACCCGCCCAGCCATGGTGCTAATTTGGGGCAGTACAGCAAAGGCTACTATGCCCCCGGGTGAGTCTCGCGCCTGGCTGGGGGGGCGGGGCGGGCGTGGGAAGGAGAAAGGAAGCCCCCCCCCCACATACAAACCCCATAGATTGCATCTGGGAAAAGCTCCGAGCAGACCATTCCCCGTAGCCCTGATGATGTTCCCTAGTTGGGTGATGAAACATCCAGAAGGAAACCACCCCACTCAGAAAAGCATCTGTTTCCAAAATCCACCATTTCCTCTTCTTCTATTCCCCCCCCCCCAAATCTCTGCAAACCCCACACCCTCCTAACACTGATAGCGTTACCTAGATGGCTCACGAAAGGTCTGCAAGAAAGTTATCCAGCTCAGAGAGCACGAAGGACCTCATAAGTCCTCTTTCTCCTCCTTCTCCTCCTCCTCCTCCCAATCTCCACAACCCCTCCTCCCTCCTGGCACTGATAGCGTTACCTAGTTGGACCGTGAAACGTCTGCAAGAAAACCGATAGGCTCAGAGCCCGGACGGGTCCCTTCAGTTCGACCCTGAGCTCCAAAAAATAATTCTCTTTTGACCACAAAGGTCTTGCTGTATAGCTCTGTCCTTTTCAGCTTCTCTGCTGCCCTCCCCCTCCCTCCATCCCTGGCTCTCCCCTCCCCTTTGCTGGGTCCTTCTTAGATTCCCCCGCTCCATATCTGCAGGAACACCCCCCCCCCTTTCCTTTGAGACTGCTTCTTGTGGCCTGCCGAAAGCCGCAGATTCAGACAGTGAGGAGGTTGGGGAGGAAGATGGGCCAGTCCTGGAGTCTGGGGAAGGCTCTGCGTCGGAGGCAGAGAGGGGGCAAGGGCCGCCCCCGACAGTTACCAGCTGCCTTCGGAGTCGGACATCAGTGAGGCAGACGAACATCTGGAGCCTGTTCCCAGTGTGCGCATGCCCAGAGTTGCCAGACGAAGGGAAGAGCTAAAGAACAGGGGTCGACTTGAGAGTAAGGCCACAGGTGGACGGTGAATGGCCCCTCCCAGAGGGAATAAAAGAGGGAGCGCCAGGGGAGTGGAGTTTGCAGGAGACGATTAGTTCGCTTCATCGGTTTGGAGAATCCTGGCCAAGTTCTGCAGATCTCGGCCTGGAAGCTCTCCAAGCCAGATAAGGTCTGTGACCGTAAATCCACCCTTGAAAGACTTTGCTGAGTGGAAAGGAGCAGAATTCACAGTCGATTAATAAAAGAGTTTGTTCAGGCTCTCGGGAACCCTGCAATTCCCAGGGACCCCACCCCACGCTCTGGCTTCTTCGCTGACCTACTCATCGCGTCCCCCCCTCTTATTCCCCCCCTCCCCACTCCAGGAACCTTCCGCCCCGCCCCCTGCACGGGAAACTGGAGGCCATCCATGGCTGCGTCCAGGCACTGCTCCGTGACCAGGGCCAGCCCCACCTCTGGGAACAACTGGGGGAGATTTACGAATCCGAGCAAGACTGCGAGGAAGCCATTCGGTGCTATCAAAATGCCGCTCGCTACCAGCGCGACTACGGAAGCTACGGGAAGATGCACGCCCAGATCGGGAGGCTGCAACAGGTAGGAGGGCCGCGGGGCGGGGCGGGGCGGGGGGGATGCCCGAGTCGAGCGTCAGGCCTCGGGGGAGGAGCAGCAGAGGGGGCTAGAACTCACCGTCTCCTGGTGATTGGCCCCAAGTCACCCAGCTGGCTTTGAGGTTTAAGGTGGGACTAGAACTCACCGTCTCCTGGTGATTGGCCCAAAGTTTCCAAGTTGGCTTTCTTGCCTAAGGCAGTACTAGAGCTCCCAGTCACCTGGCGATTGGCACAAAGTGATACAGCCAACTTTGATGTCTAAGGTGGGACTAGAACTCACGGTCACCCGGTGCCCAAGATCTCCCAATCGATTGCCTAAAATGTGACTAGAATTCCCAGTCTCCTGGTGATTGGCCCAAAGTCCCCCGATTGGCTTTTGTGCCTAAGACCGAACTAGAATTCCCCGTTTCCCGGTTTCCTATTGGCTGCCTTAACCATTCCACCAAACTGCCCGAAATATTATTGGTCAAAGCAAAGAAAGCAACCCGTTTTTTTTCTTTTTCTTAAATCAGCCCTTTCCCCAGATTAAAAAGTGAAGAACAGTCTGTTTGTTTGGATGGGTGACCACCAGGAGATATTGCGAAACCCTTGCCCGAACTCTGTGAAGAAAAGCTTTTAACTTTTTTTT